>NC_092706.1:21819125-22019125 GCF_964275005.1 Diadema setosum
CAACGAGATAAACAACAAACTTGCTTGCAGTTATAAGTTGAGGAATTAAATCGGCAATAGAGTCAAAAGTGACATCGGGGGCACGGGGGTGGGGGATTTGATGTAGCGTCCAAATCATATCAAATAGATGCGGCATGGTGACAAATCGTGAGATCCGACTTTGCATAATTATATTCATCTTCTTACATTGTAGTATGCGCGATTATTAGCAGTGTTATCAGCAAGCAAATCAATATACATTGTACCAGAATAAATTATCGCCAATGTTATTCATAATGATGTTTTAGATAGTCAGGCACCACATACCATCAGTAAAAATACATGGTATAAATCGCATTTATAGGTCCAAGGCACACTGTATCTTTTAACATCTTCACATGTCATTAATTTTGTTCATCTTTAAAACAAGAACACCTGAATTCATTGATTTTCTGTAAGTGCAGTTCCACTCAACGATCATATATCAAGTTAGCTTCAATATGCAAAAGAAACTCAAATGAGAGTGGTAGAAGTTTGCGTTCAAAACAAGGGGGAAAATGGAAAATGAAAAAAGGGGTTTTGAGATTGTGCATGCTTTCTTGAAACAGTCCCAAACACATCTGAAAATAAAATGAGACGATGACGTCGCGTTATTGCGTCACAAATTCCCCTTTGATCTACATTCCGGTTTTTCTTTCTCCTTCTTCTTCCTCCTCCTCCTCTTCTTCTTCTTCTTCTTCTTCTTCTCCTCCTCCTTCTTCCTTAGCCGGATCTATCTAAAGAAGAATTCCGACCATGTGCAGTTAAAATTGTATCTTTTTTGACATGTCTTTCAGGCTTACAATTTCTAAAAAGTGTGTCGTGTTCCGTTGCTATCTAGGGCATCACCAAATAGATAAGTGGTGAAGGCATTACATGTATTGCCATATGAGCCTTGCTTGGTTGCAATCCCCATGTTTCATTTCGTAATGTTTAAGTACATTTTTGAATCTGTCTTGATGAAGGCTTAGTGTAACTCTCGGACACACCCAAGACCCAACTGAGGACACAGAACAAGTATCCATAGGACACAAACATCCTAATCTGTGCATTAAAAGGGAACACGATTCTGCACAACCCTGGGCAATTAAGTGATCAGTCCAAAGAGGGTGAAGTTAGTCCTTGCCGCAAGGGGGAACATGGTCATCAGGAGAGAGATTGGTCAGAAAAATCTGGACAGTGCAACATCACTGATGAATACATCACGTGGTACAGTGTAACTCAATTCAATTCAATTCAATTTAATGTTTTATTTCATTTTTCGACAAGAACATATAAACATCACTTCTTCTAAACATCACAGACACATGTACACACGTATATAAACATGAAACGGGACTGAAATAGGAGTAACAGTACAACAGAGAGTTGACTATGAGATGAGACAAAATGAGACAAAACTATGACCTCAAACCTTTGCACTCGTCAGAAGTTGCAATGTGCCAGCCTGGAATACAGAGCCTTGCAAATCATTCGAGATGAGTTCTCCATAATTCAGGGCTTTGCCTTGCAGAAGGAGTGATTGTCCGCCATCTCTTTGCCGTTTCAAACCTACGGGGTCAGAGACCAAGGAAGGGATCATTGGTTCATCACTTGCCATCACCATCTGATCCTGAAGTGTTGATGAGGGTGTCCAGGGCAACCTTTCTAGCTGCAACAGGACTAGATGAATGGGCATTACAAACGATTCTGAAACACAAAGACACGTCAACCTCAGAAGACTCTGAAAATATGGTGAAAAGCAAGTAACTTCAAAGAAGGATAGTGATAAATATAAATACACCCCTTGGGGACTTTCTAGAAGTGCCATGTCATAATACCACTCCCCGACATTGCTCTGTTTCCAGTTAAAGGAAAATAACTCATGACCTAATCAGAATGACCCTTCTGCTTCCAATACGAGAAAGAATAATGCCTTTCAGGAACCTCAAGAAACTTAAGGCCGAGTTCTGGATAGTCAGCTTTCCAGTCCCAGTAAAGAGCGCCGTAGCGCTAAGCTGGTGAAAATGCTTAAACAGTGGTGATTCCTACTTCTCAAAGAAATCTGGAAGGCTACTTGTCCAAGGAAAACGATACCTGATGATGCCGCAAAATGTAATTCTGACCTGTGCACACAAAAGAACTTTGAGTGCTCCAGATTCAGCAAAAAAAAAAAAAAAAAAAAAAAAAAAAAAAAAAAAAAAAAAAGCTCTCAACAGGATCCGAAACAACTTCTACAACCTCGGTCAGTTGTCATTGCAGAGGGACTGGATTGCTCGCCATATTTCCTGGAAGGTCACCTGAACGGGCAGGAGGAGGATTCTGTACCGTCTGTCGTGTTCAAGTGATGAGGACCAACAAGTTCATGTTTGCAGGGTAACATTCGTGGCCGCTCTAGGAATCAGCGACAGGCAGGTGCGCAACGTCCTGCCGAAGCTGGACCAACGAACGGGAAAGTTAAGCGGTGAAATGAAGGGCCAGACCAAGAAACCGGACATGGAAAAGAGGTCAGGAGGAAAGTGACGGAACGGCGGTGTCATCACCAGTCTGGTGATGACACCGCCGTGAGACTTTCAATCTTCGCCTGACAATCGCAGGATCAAGGATCTCCCTCCTGGTCTGACAGTGAACAAACTGTACAGGAAATTTGTAGCAGAGTTTGGCAGCATTTTGTTAATTAGTCTCTACCAACAATGACCAAAGAGTGTTCAATGAGATGAATTACAAAAAGAGCATAAGATACGAGTAAGCCACAGGAAGACTGCATTATGTCTAGAAACAGAGGGGGCTCGTACAAAGCAATACATTTAAAACGTCGAATTTTACTTCTTTGCAAGCCAATCTAACATCATAACCACAGACTCAATGTTTTTGTTGCAAGACAAAGAACCATACTTTGTCAAAGACAGAAATAACTTTCACATGACCAAATGCGTCATAAGGTACCCCCTCCAAAAAAAAAAGGAGACACACACACACACACACACACCATCTCCACACACACAGCCAGATGGTATAGTAACTAAATTTAGTTCACTAACAGTGCATAAAAACTTAAAACACTAGAATTCCGCCACGAAGTGTCGCGAGAGGCATTGTGTTTTTGGTTTGTCCGTCTGTCCGTCCTTCTGTCCGTAATCAATAATTTATTTTGTGGACAGCGTAGCAAAAAAAAAAAAAATGGCTTGAGGTATCCTAATGAAATTTGGCATAATGAGTGGACGAAGTTATACTCAAGATCAAAGGTCAATGTCAAATGCTCAAAATTTCACTATTTTCCCCATATCTATGCAATGCCTGCAGCTATTTACTTGAAACGTAGTGTATACATACATTACCTGATTAAATTTTGTAGAAAAATTTCGGGTCATGAGGTTAAAAGTCAAAGGTAAAGTGAAATGCTAGAATTGCACTTTTTTCTCTATATCTCAGAAATGGTTCAAGGTATCTTCATGGAACTTAGTACATAAATGCATGTACTGTCTGACTGTGATTCACTTGGGAATTTTTGGACATGGTGTCAGAGGTGAAGGGCTAAAGGTCAAGGTCAAGGTCAACTCCTCAAAATTGCACTCTTACCCTCATATCGTTGCAATGCCTGAAGGTATTCTCTTGAAATTTAGTGTAAAAGAGTATTACCCAACAGAGATTCGTTGGGAAAGTTTTTGGCCAAAATGTCAAAAAGGTCAAAGCCGAAATGAAAATGCTAAATTTCAGTTCTACCCTAGTATCTCTGAAGTGACTCAAGGTGTCTTAATGAAACTTGTATACATTTAGGCATGTACTGCCTGACAGTGATTCTCTTGGGAATTTTAGGGTCATCGGGTCAGAGGTCAAGGGTCAAAGACCCGGTTAAGGTGCTAAAATATCTTTTTTTAATGCTGAACTTATATACATTCCCCTCCAGACCTTGGAGATTACTCAATGCATACACTTGTAAAAGGGTCAGAGGTCAAGTAAAAATCATCAATCCCCAAATACTTACTCTCTTAAACAGTGTAGCTATCATCCAAGTAAACGTATTTTCAGGAAAAGTAAACGCTCAACACATTTGTAACAAATACGTCTTTTTGATTTTTTGCCAGTTATGTGAAACTGATGTCAAACATTGTCAAGGCGTGTACTATGGACCTACTAGGAGAACCATGCATTACGGCGGAGGCATACCAGTCGCCATTGTAACATTTGTAGTTTTTTATAGAAAGAATGACTGCACATTTAAAGCAAATGTTTTGTATTCATTTGTTTGTTTTGATATGACAGGCTAGAAAAACACTGCAGTATATTGTAGTACTTGGAGAGTTACATGTATGTGGGTTGCAGAGGTTATGCGGATTCGGGGGGTGCACTGGGCACATGCCCCTTTAATTCTTTTTTTTTTTAATTAAAGAAATTAAAAGAAATATGAAATAGGGCGTATGCGCCCACTTTAAAGAAACCATCTTTGTCACCAGATTCTGTGTGTGTGTGTGAGTGTGTGTGTGTATGTGTGTGTGTGTGTGTGTGTGTGTGGTTTTTAGCCGATGAAACCCCGAAGTGGCAATGAGAAGCAAAAAAAATTGCACGGGAACCTTTTTTTTTTTTTTTTTTTTTTGTGCTTGTCAGCTGATTAAACCTGAAAGTGGCCCCAGAAACATTTTTTGCACCCTCCCCCCCCCCCCCTTTACTGAATTCCTGGATCTGCCCCTGTGTTGTACATGTGTATCTTCCTTCAAAGAGAAGTGAAGATTATTATTTTTGTTTACTCTATTTCTGTTTGTTTTTTTTTATGAAGATATGTTGGTAACTGTAGCCGTTTTGACCCAGTCAGTCTCATAACAGGGAAGAAGCAGTGAACGTTCTGTCATTTCATTCAGTGGCAGAGTATGGTATTATTTCCCTTGCTTCTCTCGATCTCGATCTTGATGTGGAAGGATGTCGGCTTCGATATGCACCACCAGTAAACCATGACATCCCAAATAATGCTGTGCATTGTTTCAAAATGACACTGCAACAATTCTTAAGATACACATACTTTCACACAAAACAAAATATACCTTTAACTTGATGTGCATGTTTTGCTAAATACACATAAAAGTAGACGTCTAAACATTTCTACAAGAGATGAGGTAGTGATCGGCAAAATAAATAACTCGGGTTTATTTTGTCCATGTTTTTAACCATGGCAGGTAGAAAGCATATTCCCCCAAAGCAAAGGAATAATAAAGCCCTCCAAGAAAAAGATGACCAGATGAAAACGATAAGGAAAATTGTTGTTGTTGTTGTTGTTTGTTTGTTTGTTTGTTTTTGTTTTGTTGGTTGGTTTTGTTGTTTTTAGTTTACCGAATTGAGATACATGTACTCGGTGTGGATATAAGAAAATCAGGCTTGTTTTGAGGAAAGAGCTTTTCTGATGTAGAGTACTTTCTAATGAATATAATGTAGCACTTTCTTATGCATATACAGTATGCTTATGATGTAATTCCTGATTTACTCTGTCTTATGTTTTGCTCGAAGAAAAATGAGAAAATGAAAATAATTGAATGGAATTGAATAGTAGACACTAGAGGGCGGTAGTCAAGTTGTTAACTCGTCATTCTTTACACAAAGTTTCAATGAATTTGATGCTCTGTTCACTTTTTCCATTATACGATGGACAACTTAAAGAAGAGCATGTGAAGAAAAAATTTTTCATAGTGGTTTTACTACTGAGAAAAGGGGATATTATCTGGTCATGACAATCTTGGTTTCCTTATATTCTATACAGTAGTATTATGTTGTATTGTATATACCTTAAAAATGATTATGAATTTATGTTGTTTCTCGTGATCACATGTATTTTGATAATTTACGTTTTTAAATTATTACAAATATGTTCTGTTAATGCATTGTAATTGTAATTTTCCCTGTTTATTTAATGGAAATGAAAAATAAAGTTGAAAATTGAAAGTTGTATGACGTTCTGGATGTATAGACAAGCAGGGTCATAATGATAAATCTAGGGTGGAACCATACTTTTATGCAAGTTCTGAGTTACAACTTTACCCATTAGCATGATGATTTGTAACATGTCCTAAGTTGTTCAAAAATTGGGATATGTTTGAATTTACTAACTTTGCATTTCATACCAAATTGGATGTTGATATTATACATCCATGTCCTTGATATGCTGGTTAACTATAGGTTATTCAAATTAATTTGGGTATTTTTGACGCGATCCTATTGATTGCATTCTAAGACATCCAGTCAAATTAAAATGTCCTTGTCATGTCGGGCAAGCCGCAGGCAAAGTTTTAAGTGTGAAAAGAACATTCGAATACCAGAAATTAAGAAAGTGTTGCCCAAGGGTCGTGCCGCAATCCCAGTATCAGGAGCAAATGTCATAGAACCTCTCTAAGTACATGGCTCGTTATGACGATCTCGTTATGATTATGACGGAATTCCTATGTCTACGTATACTGTAGGCCTATTCGCAAATTCCACTAGGATAATTGAATATTTCATTGAATATCACACACCAGTTGAAAAGAAACAGACAAACACACCCACACACACACTAACTCACTCACACTCATCTTACACCCATCTACCTGAAAGTGCCTGATTTCTTCATGTTTTCATCAATCTTTCTGTTTATTTCTCTCAGCCCGTCGTCTTCTGTTCAGAGTAAGACTATAGCTGGATTAAATTCACTTGCAAGTCATCATTATACTTTGTTATTCGCTTTTTGTCAGTCACGTGTATTCAACTTGTGCTTGGGGTATGCGTCCAATCAGGAAACTAAAAACAGTGTCTCGAGTTTCTCTGTATCGGCCCAAAGTCATTTCTATCTATAGAATCTTCGGAGGCGCAATGTTTATTGATAGTTTCCTGTCGGGTGTAATAAGAGTGTCTTCCATGTATTCGGGGCACGCATGCATGGATCTTGATACTAATATCTCTTCTTTCTGGGTTTTTTTTTTTCTTATCATCTACCCCTCCCCTCCCCTCCCCCCCCCCCCCCTCTCTCTCTCTCTCTCTCTCCCTCTCTTCCTCTTTTCTTCCTTGTTTATTTGTTTGTTGTTGTTGTTGTTGTTTTAATTTGAGGCTCATTTAAAGAAGAAGCGGGAAGGTTCGGAGGCCCGATCTTACTTTCAAAGTTTGTGATTGTGAAGTACAGAATGATTGTTATTGTTGCTTGATTTAATGCGTGTGCACTTGTATACGTATATTTTTTTATTTCTTGGTGGGTTTTTTTTTCGTTGTTGTTGTTGTTGCTGCTTCTGCTACTGTTGTTGTTGTTGTTGTTGTTGTTGTTGTTGTTGTTGTTGTTGTTGTTGTTGTTGTTGTTTTCATGACGGAATACGAGGAACACGTTGAATTGCTTGGTGGTTTGTTCAGTGGTTTATGATGATGACTAATTTCAGATAATGTCTCGCATGATCATTTCTTCATGAAACTTGGAATGCCAAAGTCATCAGATTTTACTGATAACAGCAAATTCAATTCTTAATGTTGGTCTGAAATAGAATCAAGCCGTTCTTTCTGTCTTAAGAAGTTGATGCAGGTCAAGGGATAATGGTTAAGGAAAGATATGGTATTTCAAAGACAATATTCACAGTGCTCATCGCGTTTTGTGATTTTGACTTTTTTCGTAATTTGGGCATTCGGACAGACAAAGAGCAGGAAACAGCAGAGGAAAATGGATCAAGATGAAGATATACATTTTTGTATCCACCACTCGTGCCTGGCCATGCCAGTTTCCGCCGAACTTGAAAATCTCAGATGACTCTCAAAGGGGCACTTCACTTTGAAGTGGATTTGAAGTGATTATTTGCCAGAAATATATATATATACTCCTTCAAGAGATGCAGAAATGGCTGCTTACGCTTACGAGACGGTAGTGTCCTTTAAGCGCTTTTGCTCTGCGGTTCATCAACAACAACAACAACAACAAAATGATAGAAAATACATAAATATATAAATAAATGAATAAATAGAATTGAATGTTCATTCCTCCTTTTCCCGTCGGATGATGTTCTTCCTCCTTCCACGCCACGAAACAAATAGGTCTTCTCTGCTGATGATTTCTCAGCAAGCAATCTTCGTATCCGTCCGTGGTATACCGTTCCTCTATATACCAATCTAATTGTTAGCATAATTATTTTCATATTACCAACGTGACTATACCACAGTTATCATCGTCTGCAAAGTATCTGACATCATCATCATCATCATCATTATCATCATCATCATCATCATCATCATCATCACCATCATCATCGTCATCATCATCATCATCACCATCATCACTGGCATGATTTTCCTCATTTAATATCGCCACCATCAAGGTCATCACAACGATACTCCTAATTTTTCCTTTTACATCTTCTTCACTCTTTCGACGTCATCTTCGAAATCTTCGTTATAATTTCGTGTATTATAGGCCTTCAAAACGTTAGAATATAGGACCTTGTGTCAGCATTTTCATCGTTCACCAAAACGTCTTTGTGACATATTGATCGTCCGTCCATTCTTGCATCTTAAAAGGGATCGTATAGTTTTGGTTGAGACCTAACTTCAAGTTTCTAACATTCTTTGGTTAGATAACGAGAAACCTCTTATGAAATATGAAAGAGCATGTGATTCCAAAAGGAATATTATTCACCGTTTGTTTTGATAAAAATTGGTTTGGAAATTGCTGAGATATCCAAAACAGGGCGATCCTAACAAAAGGTGGGACCCACCTTTTTACGGTCTCTTTGTTTTATTTTGTTTTTGGATATCTCAGCCATTTCAAAACCGATTTTCATCAAATAAACTTTGAATTCCTCTTACAATGATATGCTCTGTACTATCTTATGAGTGATTTCTTGATATCTAGCAAAAAGTTAAAAGCCCAATCCTCATCCTTGCCAATACTATAACATACCTTTTTAATACTGAAGGTGTTGGTGTTGATTACAGGTATCTAAAGCATAAGTTGTTTCTCTCCCAGTTTCGGTCTTATGGATGCGATTTTTCACAGACGTTTTGCTTTTCGGGGTGTTTCCTCGCCTGCATGCTTTGTGACTATAATGCTTAGAGTTTGCATGAAGCAGACGAATTGTTAACTTTTTTCCTTTACATTTTAGTTAATTATACAACCCGCCGGCCAATCTTGATTGGGAACCACGATTATGTTCGAGTGTTACATGAACGTATTAGTTGTATCTAAATTAGTTGAAGAAACTAGAGCCACTTTACGGTGCAGTGTCAATTGTATTACTCTATAGGGCTCACACCTGTAAATAAAATGGACTGTCCCAGGCCCCTTCACAAATTCGTACCAAAGATACCAAAATAAATGAAGAAAAAAATTAATTAAAAATCAATGATGTAGTTTGGCAAAAAACTGAATAGCTGTAGATATTGAGTATGAATTCCTCTACAAACTGCATTTTGGTTGGAAGATGAAAGCTTTTCTGATGGAATTTGAGGGGACTATATTTCATTGGGTACGTGTACGGAAAATAGGTGATTTTTTGAGTGACAAGAACTCGTAGTCTGGCTTTGCGGACCCCTGGACAGAATTAGAGCAGAACAACCCACCCTGGCAATCTGATGGATGAAAGGTAATATCTCACTTATTCAGGTTAGTGAAGATGAAACACCTCATTTCTCCCAGCTATTTTACAGAATTTTTTGAAATTTGAATTTTAACACACGTCTCTATGGGGAATTATTTACCCGTGTGAGCCCTGTACTGTATACTTTACGTCATCTTTTTTTTTTCCCTGAAAACAGTCTGCTGCCCTCTGACTCACCCTTCCGCACAACTCTATTTAGACTCGCGGATCCCGCGAGCAAAAATCCCTCGGAGCTTCCTAACCAAGCTCTCCTGTGCGTGTATAATAAAATGCCAATTTAGTCAGCATCACGATGGAGAACAAGAGTAAGTAGCCACTTGAATTCCCCGACAGACTACTGGCTACGCATTCGTTCAAAATGTCTTTATCCTGCAAAATACATCGGTCAGGATTTTCTCAAGATATAGGCTTTACACTGTAATGAACATGATAATTTTCAATCTTTATTATTCCAATTCTGTAATCCTCTTTATTTATTGGAATTGTATAAGAAACTATAATTTACCTAACACATTCTGACCCTAAACAGACGGGGGGGGGGGAGGGAGGGGAGTGGCACCGGAAAAGAAAAGTATAGATTGATATGACCAGTAAATATGAATATTAAGATTAATGAATGAATAAATTTGTCGGCAAACTAATGAATCAATATCAATAAGCAAATGGATCGGTCTTTGATAGATAGATAAATTAATCGATTCTAACATGAGGTGAATCTTCACTTTAAGTATACTTTTCATTCTGGAGAAACTCTTCCAAAACATTGTAACGTTAACTCTCCCATATCCTCTCCCCCCCCCCCCCATTATACTTCTTTCTCCCTTTTTCTTTCTGATGATCACCATTATATCAGACATTAATAATACTCTTTCCTCTCTTCCTTTTCTTTCTGTTTTAGCTTCAGGATCAAAATTTCGTCGCCCATGTCTCAGGAAGTCGGGGATTCCACTTCATGAATGTTGCAGGTCTGTGGTGAGATTGTGAATCCACATAACACGACGCGCCGAGTGAAGAGGGGATTAAATTCTTAATACCTCGTTTCAACACTCATCTCACCACCGTTTGACGTCTAGTGCTCGATTTGGTGTTGTTTCCCCCCTTTCCCCCTTCATTTATTTGGTGCTGCTGTGGTTAGTTCTGCTGCTTTTGCATTTTGTCTGATATAAGTCAGGCAAACTAGTCTCATAACATGCGTATGCCTATAAGCCTTCATTTCATTCATCATATTATATCATGTTCAGGATATGAAAGGATACCCCCCCCCCCCCAAAAAAAAAAAAAATAAAAAATAATAATAATAATAAATAAATAAATAAAATAAAATAAAATAATAATAAAAAATATATATATATATGAAGGGTTTGTTTGCAAAAACCGATAAGTCCATTTTTAAAGATTTTAAAGTACGATCTCTGTCATAAAGTACAAAATGATACATTTTAAATGATATATTGGTCACTACAAAAAAAGGTATATCTTTAAAGTTATGGTCAAAAGAAGCAAAAATTGTCTTATTATTCTCTTTATTTTTCTTGACCTTTAATCGCAAATATCTCCATTTGGCAAATATGGACTTATCGGTTTTTGCAAACAAACTCTTCATATATATATATATATATACATATAACAGAACGGTGCGTGCTTCAATTCAATTCAATTCCATTCCACTCTATTCATTTCATTTCATTTTCTTCTTCCGCAGAACAAAACATAATAAACGAAAATTACAAAAATTAAAATGATCTTGAGTACACAGTAATTGATTGTATAATGCAAACAGATACACACCATTATGAACATTGAAACGCACACTTTATTAAACGGAAACATGCACACACTATAAACTTGTAAACGAAGAAACTAAATGCTTTTTTGATGACGAGTGTATATACGGTGCGATAGATAGGAGAAGATGTGAGCCCTATCGGGATGAGTATTGTTTCAGAGTAAAATCCCGCACGTTGCACTTCGGACATAGGTGTGTTAAATATGTTTACATAACACTTACGTCCCGCTTGACCTGAGGTGCCTTGATACCTCGGTACCTTAACCTTGACAAGCAATAAAAGGTAATTAGCCATGGCAAGGCCCCCTACAGGCTTCTACTGACATTATTTCTAATATAGACTGCCCTGGGTAATTGACTGCTTGACCGAAAATCATTATCATTACTGTTTATTACCGTAATACATCAAAGCGGGCGTTGGCTCAATCCCATTGTTATATTTCTGAACGTTGTTCAATATAATTCCTGGCAAACCTGGTATCAATGTAAGGTATACTCCAGTATAATCAATATCACATAACATTAACAAACCGCTTACATGAAATATGAAAGAGCATGTAATTTCAAGAGGATTTAATGTTTATTTGATGAAAGTTGGTTCTGAAATGGCTGAGATATCCAAAACAGAACAATCCTGACAAAAGGTGGGACCCACCTTTTATTAGGATCGCTTTGTTTTACTTTGTTTTTGGATTTCTCAGCCATTTTAAACCATTCCTAAGCCATTCTAAAGCCATAATAAACTTTGAATTCCTCTTAGAATGGTAAGCTCTGTGTTATTTCATAAGTGGCTTCTTGGTATCTCGCAAAAAAGTTAAAAGCCCAATCCTCATCTCCACCAATACTATATACACACAACTGGCTATTTTGGACGTGGGCGTCTGTTGCCATGGCAATGGGTCGTGTAAATTATCCCTACGGGCAGGAGGTAGGGTTGGCATGCCTTTGGCCGTTCCCTCCTTTTGAAAGCATCCCCTATATATATCTCAGGACAGCTAACTTTTTCTGAACAACCCTTTCGCTGGGTTTTCGCAAGTTTCCTGCTTTGGAGACCCCCCGCCCCAAATCCGGAACACAGCTCAGTGCACTCTCACCCCATCACCTCATTAAGGTGTCATTCCAATATCTTTTATGTAGGAGATTTTTTGTTTTGTTTTGATTTGTTAGGGTTTTTTTTTTTTGTTAGTGTGAGTACGTGTGTGTGTGTGTGTGTGTGTGTGAGTGTGTGAGTGTGTGTGTGTGTGTGTGTGCAAATTGGGATCTCAGAACTTATTAGAAACGAAGCAACAATTTAAATCTCATATAGATTTCTCAAGAGTTTCAAATGACGAAGAGAGAAAAAGTGGGGGGGGGGGGGACAGGGTATACAAACATCGCGCGAACATGCCCCTTAAACCAAGGATTTCGGAAAACGCCAAGCGGTCCCTCCGACCCCGAAGTTGAAAGGCGGGAATCGGCTTCCTTTGTTAAAGTAAGAAACGTGAATTTCAACCCTTCTGACAAGTGTCTGAAAGAAATTCCAGCTTTCTTTAATGAGGAGTTATATAGTTTGTATTATGCACGCCATAAAATCATACAGTTGATCCTCAAAACATGAACATTATACATTTTCTACTTTACGACATGACACTCATTTGTTGTCGTTGTTGTTGTTGTTGTTGTTGTTGTTGTTGTTGTTGTTGTTGTTGTTGTTGTGGTTGGTTGGTTGTTATTGTTGTTGTTGTTGTTGTTGTCATGAAGCAATTGAAAGCACCCACCCATACATGCGTGGAAGAGTAATGGCATGAATTCCACTCTTTGCTGTCATCATTCATCATTCAATGTTCTTGGCCAATACTTTCTGTAGTGAAGCTCATTGATATCAATCCAAGTTTGAATTCTGCGAGGTCTTTTAATGTGTCTGGTTTATACAATTCGTTATTCTAAAGGTTCATTATCCCAAAGGTTCGTAATTCCGAAAATGAAAAAGGTTCGTTCTTTCGAAGGATTTGCTATCCAACGCGCAAACCCCGAAGGCTCCTCCAAAAACGGAATAAGGTTCATTATTCCGAAGATTCATTCGGGTATATACACCTTTCTTTCATTTTCAGATTCACAAACCTAAATTCACTTTCGAATTATGCCTTCGGAATGACGAACCTTATTTCCTTTCCGGATTAAAGAACCTTCGGAATGAACCTTTGGAATAAAAAAAAAAAAAAAAAAAAAAAAAAAAAAAAAAAAAAAAAGTCATTGATTTTGTGATTGTCAGTAGATGAAAGCTCCCATATATTTGAATTAAAATTAAAAGGAAGGCAAGGTTCTTGGATGAAGGATGGGAGAGGATGAACCCGATAAAGGATATATAAGAAGAGCTATGGAATTCAAGACACTTGTTTGTGCGTTTGTTTGTATCAATGCTTCAGGGCCTTCCCACAGACACAACGAGACATGGCGATTTTATCTTAAAGGCTTCGAATGATAAAACTTCCGGATTCTCTTTAGTGAGGTCCACTATAAGGAAACAGCTGCGAGTTGATGCGTTGTGATAATAGATGACAAGATCCTCAATTACTAATGATTTTCATCAGAACTCTGATGAACAATAAGCCACTGGAAAATAAGGCAGATTAAACCAAAAAAAAAAAAAAAAATGGAGGGGTGTCAATAGAGACAAGATATTCTTGTCGAATTATGTGTTTCTTACAAGTCCCCAAGAGATGGTGACATTCTCACACTTGTGAGGGAGACTTACATTTTGTGCTTTGGTGTACAATATTGAAATATCTTACCGAAAAATCCAAAAATCAGCTTCGCGTATCAGCACCGCAGAGGAAAACTGTATTACTGGATAATTGGTATAAAATCCCATCCCAACGTACTCATTCCCGTGCGTATATGTGGTTAAGCCCAGGCAAATTGAACAGTGGCATGTGATGCTCCATGATACATTCAGTACTAAGGGGCAAAATGCTGATGATACAGTATATAAATTATATTCGATGATTTCATTTCATTTCATTTCATTTCATTTCATTTTATCGTTTCATTTCAATTCATTTCATTACATTTCATGCCTCAATTCATTTCTCATTTACTTCATTTCCAGCAAAAATGTGTAAACTCAGGGAGGTGCCACCTCCCTGGTAAACTGCTGTATTTCTTTTAACAATCATACTATACCAAACACATACAACATCATAATTCTTTTTCCTTTTCCCCTCTTTATACCGCAAACCCTCTTCGCCCGGCCGTCTGTCCCTTTGATAATGAGGGACAGTGTTTAAGGCCTATATCATATCCCAGTGGCGGATCCAGGAACTACGTAAAGGGGGGAGGGGGCACAAAAAAAAAAGAAATGCTGCCACTTAAGGCTGACAAGCAAAACAAAACAAAACAAAACAAAAACCCAGAAAGGCTTCAGCGCATTTTTCTTTTTATTTCTTTTATTTTCAAAAAAAAAGAAATAAAGGGAGGCGCCCGGTGCGCCCTCCCCCCCCCCCATCCACTACTGTCTCCCCCAATCATGTAGGGTCCTGATAATACTTGGATTCAGTTTAATGCAGAAACATTGATGAACACACAATTTCAGGTGTGAGGAAAATCGAGCGGTCAATTCAATACTTACAGAAATTACCAAAGCTTTTTTTTTTATATTATTTTTCTACCTCATGACACCGTCATCAATAATTGATCACCAATTGATACAACAGTTCGTGATATCTCAGTGGAACAATGCAAAGAAAATATCAAGGAAATTACACATAGAGCCCCCCTTTTTTTTGGGGGGGGGTACATTGCCCTCTGAGCGTTAATGAACTTTCTATCTTGATCGTAATTATAGTCGCAGAGTAAAAATAGTTGTAGCGTTGTAGGAAGAGGAGGAAACGAAGCTACACAGATCAGCAGGAACAATCAAATACGTTCTTCGGAAAAAAAAGCAAAAACAAACACCATCACGCTCGTTTTATTCATAATCGAAACCTTTTTTCTTCCGAAGTGACCGCAATAGTTCATGTAACTTAGTAGGTGTTATGTAGTATTATTTCCGTGTAGAAAAGGGATTGCAAAACATAATTAAGTCATGACGAAAATGTTTCAAGATGTAACCTTCGTGATTGTGCTTATGTTTTTATTGATGTTTATGTGTTTTCATTTCATTATGAGTCAGAGTTGAGACAATGAAGGTTATGAGTGTAGATTTAATAGTTGTCTTGATTTGGAGTTGCATAATATAGGTTATAGGCCTACTTGAAAACTCACTTTGGTCTGTGTATCATCAATTTACATTACCAGGAGGCACTTATACTGAGGATATTCGGTTCCGCTTTTGTCTTCTGCACATACAAAAGAAAAAAAATTCAACCGCTATTTTAAATTTTAATTCTTTTCATTTTTTAAGTGAATATAGTGCATATGCTCATGTCTAGTGGGTTTTAGCAGATGTGCATTATCTATTTAGGGTTTCCACTGTTCTGTGGCAATCATTACATCATTAACACCCCCCCCCCCCCCCTTCTGAGCTCTTCTGAGCTTAGTAAATGTTCCTATATAGAATAACACAATGTTACAACTCACTTCCGGGTTTATGACGTGGTGTGATATCAAAACACTTTTTCGTGAAAAAAAAAGAAGAATTGTTGGTTAATTTTGTACTGAAACTGGCCGTGATAGGACTGTATTCACATCGTCATATTCAAATCAATGTTTCATTTTTATTGCCCTGGAGAAGAAAAAAAAACACCTATTTTGGGAGACTGCATCCTCGTATCTATCATTTTGTGTAACTACACAACAGGAAGAAGGCTATAGACGCAAGTACACTTCCGAGTACAATGTACTTACTATTCCTCAAACTATCATAATATACTCAGTATCTTGTTATAGTTATCTTTTATGCCAGAAAACCACCCTCGCTTGCTAGCTTACCATGAAGGCTTGCAACTGTAAGTACCAATGCGCAAGTGAACCTGGAATTTTTAGAAAATTGATAATCTAAATAGCCTGAAGTTGGCGAGCAGTCAGTGGAAGAGGAAGTTTGGAAAGTGGACTCACCGGTTCTCATAATGCACCACTGCACTGGCGTTGCTTTCTGTACTCGATTTGCCCACTGTGCTGTGCGACACAAATTATGTGACATACAGTGTGTGATAATTTGTAGTATAGTATACCGCGCGTATCAGCTGGGAGTCTGCCACTCATGAATAGGACGTAAAAATCATAAACTGCAAAGTAACTGTTAGATGTACGTGTACTGCATGGACGTTACAGGCTGACAATTCGGCTTAATCATCCAAAAGGTCGTCAGAGAAATAAACTTAGTGACTACTCTCCAAGCAAAGGTTTAGAAAGTAGTATGAGAGGTGAGAACGACTTTGAAGTTGGTTGGAGCAGCTGATTGTCAGCGGCATGTTCCTCTACATGCGCGGCCGGGGTTCCGGCTGCCCTCTCGGCCTGCAACTGCCATGCTCGCGTGTAACCTCGACCATAGACGACGGCAATGGCGGGTGCGAAAGATGGAAAATATTCGGAAAAATTTACCTCCACGATGGAAGTGTGCCTGTAATAGACTTGGAAACTTCGTCCAAACGGGGCAGAAAGAGGAGCAGAGAAGTGGTAGAGGCTTCCATTACAGGACTGGAATCGGCAATTTGGTTTAAGGTAGGTGTAACACAAGTTAACAACTTTGTCTGATGACATTGATTGCCTGGTTGCCATACGCCATACGGTCATAAATAAAATTCTAAAACACATTCGTATGATAATTCGAACTCCAGGGCAATATAGAAATTTCTATAGCATAATTCTGTGTCTGTTGAAGGCTTGTCTGGTTGAACGATTTGTAGTGATTGTTTTCATTCCTGTGATGATAGCAATTTAATATTGCTGTTATATATTCATATCATTTAATATCATAAATATATTGTTATTATAATTACAGTAATACTAACAATGATGATAATAATAACAATGATAATAATAATAGTAAAAACAATTACTGTTCTAATCGTCAAAAATATTATTATTATTATTATTATTATTATTATTATTATTATTATTATTATCATTATTATCATTATTGGTATTACTGTTGGTATTGTGATGAATGAAACACATTTTGTGTTTTGTGATGTGAACAATTGTTTTCATTGGAGCAACAAGTATTGTTTTGTTATTTTCTTTTCAATCATATAGCAGCAGAATATTCAGTGATTGTTATGGAGAACAAGAATATGATATGAATACAATAATGGTAATGATGATAATCGTGTATACAGTAAGATATTGGCCAAATATAGGTGTAGCAAGTGCTTTACGTATATAAATTATAGGCCTAATGTACATTCTGAATATTGATTTGATGAAAAGTATAGGATGGTGTAAAAATTAAAGTTCTTTACACATTTTTCGCACAACACTTTTTTTCTTTTGTTTTTTCAGTATCAGTATAATTTTGTTCAATTTCAAAAATATTATCCCAAAACATTCATCTTGAAGTTGAATATAAAATGTTAAAATACAATCATAAAACAAAAACAAATCATATCATACAACAAAAATATCATTGAATGAAATATTACCAGCAAGAAAAAGAAAAAGAAAGCACTTTAATGCACACACAAACACACACACACACACACACACACACGCACACAAGCACACACATGCAGACATACAGTGGGTGTCATTGGAATCCCAGTTGTTCCATGAGTTTCTAGAAGACAAGGACTGCTGTTAGTGTTCGTGGAGATCCCATGGTGTTTTAGGGTAATGAATCATCATCAGAGATACTTTTTTTTTCCTCCTATGATTGGATGCCTCATACAATGGTGACGTGTGGCCAGGGAGCTTGTTTACATGATCATCAGCAGGTCAGGGCAAACTTTTGCGTTTATTGTATCGCCATGGTTACAAGAGGGACTAGCCTAGGAGATGCCTCCAATTTCCTAGCACTGTGCATGCACGTGCTGATTAAGGAATCAATTTCTGTGAGGGTGAAGATAACATGCTGTTGTTTTTTGCATTCTCAATAGGCCCCAATAGGGCTTTACAGACAAACTGACACACACTCATACTGGACACAAACTAGTATTTAAAGCACAATCACTTTCTCAGGCAGGCTGGCGTGTATCCAACACAGATCTATGAAGAGGAAAGTGCCCTATATTTTCTCTGTTTAATAGATCACTGACTGCTACATGTAGCAAAGTCCAGTACCTGAGTCGGTTGGCACGTGTGGTTTGGAATGTCCCTGGATCACAGTTCGTGACCTAACCTTTTTTAAAAGCGCATTGTAATGCTAATATATTAACACATCATTTCTTTACAGTGTTTTTTTTTTTCAATCATGTGATCCGTGATAGGTCTGTGTGACATTATGTGTGGCAGAGTTATTAAAATATCAGTGCAGTCATTTGACACATAGTTTTACTTTACTCTACACTTTACTCTTCACGCTGGAGGTTGACCTGGAAGCTGGGGGATCGGGTTCATGGAGAGGTCACGCTAACTTTCAAGTTTGTTGATTATCATGTTCAGCACTCTCTCAAGGCCCATTCTCAGTAAAAGCGTTCAAATACGGAATTTTGGTGTCGCCGACATTTCATGACAGTTTGCGGTTCCCTGAAACCTATTAGATACTATTTTAATGTTTATAATATATCACGAGGACTTTATTTGTTAAAAATAAACACGATCAAAAGCGGTTGTCGGCCTTTTTGTATAAAATTTTGCTGTTAAACTTCGTTAAGACCCCCAAAACGCAGTGTCGCCGGCTATTTCAGAATTATGTTTTATTGCTCCTCTCCATCCACAAACACACTTTCCAAATATCATTTTCATGGACGATGAGCATATCATATGTGCTAATCACAATACTCGAAAAGTTCCAAAATTTTTATTGACTTCTTTTTTTATAGCCTTTTGAAACCTGTCGCCAAGTTCACCGCCAGATACGTTACCAGTTTCTTTAGTGTTACAGCATTGCGAAAATAACAAGACTATGCAATGACCCTGTGTATATGAAACCCTGAGGATATACTTCATACATTGCAAGTACTTAGATTTTTTGTGCAACAGCTCTTTATTGAGAATACGGTACAATGTTTGAAATATCGGTTTTCTACACTTTTATTTGAACAGATACGTTACCTACTTTTCACGCCACCCACTGCGACAGATATTGCAATGTCAGACAAATTGTATATTATACATTACTCCTCGGAATGACGCATCGATTCAACATTAAAGTTTAGTACAAGTGAGAAATATTTGGTAGATATCGCTCTCATAATAATATGATCGACCATATACGTTACCACAGATACGTTACCCCAGATACGTGACCGAATTTTGCTCATTGGTCTTTTGCTTTCTGGGGATCAAATCTGGTCAAAATTCATCCCTACACATTACATGCTTCGTTTTGTTGGACCTCAGGATTATATTCTTACACCAAAAGGACAGAGAGGTGAAGAAGAGCAACACTTCCACATGATTTTTCTTTCTGCGTCAGTGTCTCACAACTTAATGCCCAGTTTTCCGACAGATACGTTACCACATAATCAAAATGCTGAAAAAGAAATTGTAAATGTTTTTACAAACAAATCGTTGTGTGCTCATAAACTCCAAAGTTCTATGCTATAAAACCCAGCCACTTTCATATTCTATGCAACAACTTTGAACGTTTATTTTACAAGACGAAGCTAAGATTCAGCATATCAGTTTTTTGCTTTTCAGATTTAGCAGATACGTTACGTATAATTCAGGGCACCCACGGTGACAAATAATGTTATGTAAAACAAAGTGTTCATAAAACAATTCTGCATAGAATGACGCTTCCATAAAAAATTAAAGTTATGTTCAAATGAAGAATATTCAGTAGAAATTGCTCTGTAACTTCACCGACAGGTTCATTTACGGTACGCCAGATACGTTACCAAACTTTGAAAGAGCAAAAAGTAGTTCATGAAACGCTTCCGAGAAAAGTTTCAGTGTTCTGTTGCATATTTATTCTAGTGTTTTTCAACATATGAAGAACTACTCAAGATTCATTGATAAGTTGAACAATTATTTATTCATTTTCATTAAAAGGGAAGAGCCAAATACGTTACCATAGGTCAAACAACTGTGTAGCATACTGAGTTCATAGAGACTGTACCTACTTCCTTCTAAGTGCCTGCAAAAATATATTTTTTAAACCTTGTTTGCATTATCCATCAAAACTTAATGAATATTTATAGTCAGATGGATAAATACATTCAGACGTAAGATGAGAATATTCTGTGAATGAAGAACTCAGCTTTCACATTTAGGCCTCTTTTCCACTACATTTCATAGTTTAAATATTACATACAATGTTTAAAATGGTTAATTTCGGCTTACATCATTCATTTTTACATCAATTCATGAGGTAAATAATTAAACAGGTGATATTTATTAATTCATACACAACTAAAATTATTACTTATATTTTACCAGATACGTTACCAAAGGTGATTTGATGTTTTTCAATAGTTATTTCCCCAGGAAAGCAATTTATATTTGTTTCCTGTGGAAATTCCAGATCGGATCGTTCCCTTTGCATGATTTGTGGGATTCGAAACTTTATTTGTAAGCGAAATTTGCTAAAAATACAAAGTGAATCTTAAGGTTATATTTCATTTCAGCAAAAAGCATATTTCAACCTACCACACAGAAATAATTTCTACCAATTAGCAAGAGATGACAACATCTTTACCTCTTGAAAAACCCCAATATCTTTAGGGGGGATAGATGTCTTTTCCTGAACAGAAATTTGATCAAAACAATAAATTTAATTCAGAGTTAGGAGTCCATTACAACATGTAAATTTGCGGTAACGTATCTGATTGGCGATCAAAAATCATATATGATGCTCTATTTCAATTCATTTTTACTCAATGAATGGCCATCATTTAGAATGTTCCACTTTTTGTTTCGTATTTGACCGGTTTTGAAGTTTCCAAAAACACATCTTTGAATGTATTACTTTGTGGTTGATTTTTCGGTTTTACTCACGTGGAATTGAACACTTAATCTGAGAATGGCCCTCAAAAACTACTTAGTGGGGCTCAAGGATAAAGGGTAATATTAGAAAATCATACATGTGGTTTAGATTATTGACTGATCTTATCGCTATTGCAAATCTACATGGTGTGTAGGGCAAAACTACAATGTATAATGTGTATTTAATCCATAAATACATTGTGTGAACCCCACTTTTGCAAGAGCCCCTGTCACCAATACTGCATTTAAATCTGTTATTTCAGCATACAAATTGCGAATGAGGAGGTCACAGACATTTTTGCGAGATGTTAATTGCACATTGACACCGAGGCTATTGTATTAAGTGCACTGTTACCATCAGTATTAGTGCATGTCGACATTTTGTAAGGGTGTTGTTAGATTCGCGATGAAACAGTAATTCACGAAATTCACAAAAATTAAACCCTTATAAAAATAACAGCTTATGTTTATAGTTCATTATTGCTTTACTGTCAGTGAGCCATTCACATTTCTGTCACTTACACCTAAAATTGATGCTTTTGAAATGTAGATTTTTGCACCTCTATGTTAAAACCATAATGCTCATACATTGTGTGAACACAAAAATTGTGAACTCTTGCGATACATGCATTCAGTACAAAAATTGGTCCAGCATTGATTTGTATTTTGTTGTTGAAACAATCGCAACATTTTTTTTTTCTATCGTGTGTGAACAACATGCAAAGATTTGTCAGCTTTTTAAAATCCCATCCAATAGGCAACTTGCCATGCTACATTATGGGCCTGCAGACTCATGTTCGCTAGGTCACAGTGTGGTTGCTGTTTAGGAATGCTCAGGCTTGTGATTCAAAACACTTTATTCACAGCCAGATCATGTTGTTTTTTTCTTGCTGTTTGTACAGAGTAGCAAAAAATAAAAAAAAATTAAAAAAAAATAAATAATGATTATTGCATGACCTGAATGTAGAAACCAATTACTCCTGTGAGCAAATGCACCTGCTTGAAAATAGACCATGATTTACAAAAAAAGAAAGAAAAATAAGAAAACATTGAACAGCAAAGTTAATCTAAACATGGTCACTTCTTCAATGATTAAGGCACATTCACCAAGTAATGTTTAGTGTGTAGCAAAAGGTGACAAATCTTGACACAAATTTCATATGTTTAACCAATAATCAAGATCACTCTGATGCCAAATGCAGGCTTCTGACAAAAGAAAAAAAAAACAGTGGAAAGCTTGAGAGTGTCAACACCAAAGAGTGTTTTATAGATTTCTTCTCCATTAGCCAGATGTAGCCAACACCAAGTAGTCGTGTCTTTACCATGTGTCAGATTCTCTCTGGCTTGAATTTGCACTGTTAATGTTTTACTATGTTTTGATGAGACAATAAAGTGCAAGTTTGGTTTCATTACGTCTTCTTCCTGTTTGCAGAATTCCCGTGCTATTAAAATGCTGCTTGCTTAATTGCAAATGAACTGAATTGTTAGTCACTGCCCTCAGCACTTCTACACTGTATCTCACTTTATCATCCTAAACATGTCATACTCACTAACTAGAGGTTATGACAGAAGGGCAGACAATATTCATCAAATTGTAGTAATTAATTATAATGATCTTGAGACTGCTCCATCCACAAAGAAGTGAGACCTTTGAACTGTATGATTGATGGCATCACACAAGATATTAGGCATGAATTAGCCGACATGCAAACACAGGCATTGAGACAATGGACAGAGGTTATTGGCAAGGCATTGTGTACTTGATCTCGGACATCTCGGACATGTCTGTCGAGTAGTAGTAGCAACATAACTGAAAGGTGACTTCCCCCTTTAATATTGCAAGGATGTGTGTGTGTGTGTGTGTGTGTGTGTGTGTGTTTGTGTGTGTTTACACACAAAATATAAGAGGAAGTGAGCTGACGGTTTTCTACAATGCAAAGTGAGCAGGGAATTCCTTCCACAATGTACACTGGTTATGATACATAGGCCTACATTTTTATGGAGTAATGATTTGCAGTTTAATATACTCTCCTCTCAGGGATTTTGTTTTTGGAGATTCATGGGTTCAAAAGAAAATGAAAATGACCTTCTATGTCTGACTGATATAGAAAAATAATCTATCAATGGTCCAAACAGGGAGATTATAATCAAGAAATCTTTATCCTCTTCACTTTTAATGTTATATTGCCATAATAATCTTTGTGAAGAGAGGATGCTCTTAGAAAATGCTCAAAATCAACATTGACAGATTGACCCAAATGAACATTTTCAGGCTTACTTAGAACAATCAACCAGTGCAAATGTTGATATCAAAGAATTAGCCTGTCCTGAAACAAAAAGTGATTAAATTTAGGACCTCATGTTGCAACGTGATATGTATTTTTTTCTTTTTTTGTTCTTTAAATAGCAATTTAATTGTATTTAGTAAAGTTCTCCATGCTGTTGCGTAGGATTACACATGTGCTGAATATCATTATATAACCATGAAGATTGGTGCATTTGACTATCATTATTTGTGTGTGTGTGTTTGTGTGTGTGTATTTAGAAACCATTATTAAAAGTGTCCGGCTATGTATTTTTTTTTTTTTTTATTTGGTACCGGTATGTAATTTTTTTACAATTTGGTCCCAGTAACCTTTTTGTTTTAATCCTTGTCCATACACTCTACAGTATACAAATGAAATAATGCAGAGTTTCTTGTGACTGATAATGGGGTGTGTGTGTGTTGGGGTTGAGGGGGTGCACAAGTTTCCATTTTGTCCCCATTTCTGTCCTAGTATTTAACTAATGCTGGTCTCTGCGAGTTTTTATTTACCCATTGCCTCACATGAAGGATATTGTGTTAATTTCCCTGCTGTCACTGCATAGAATGATTGGCCTTTCACACACTTATACCTGAGGGTAAAGTACAATATATTCATTCATAACATGTCCCAAACATTACCCAAAGCACACAGTCCTGTTATCATTTTATAGGACCACTTCCTGCTTTAATACATCTCCCAGGAGGCGATGGACACACCATTTCTTTATCTTATATTCTTGGTTGGCAGACATTATCCTCAAGTAGCTTTCGCTGATTTATGAAACTGTTTAAAACAGATTTGTCTAGCACTTGTAATGTCCCTATAAATGCTGACTCATACACCCACATGTTGTTTGCACGGTCGATCCTTTGGGTAGCCTCCGTGCAGAGTTAAAACAGTTGCCAAATTTTCTGGAAATTCTAATTCATAAAATCTTTTTTCAACCTTGTTCGGTATGTACCTTGCCAGTATTATCATTTATTTCTGGCCTGTGCGCACCCCTGATATCACAGAGACCCGTTCACAAACAACGAAAATCGAAATTTCAATCGCGATCCAAATTTCGATTTTTTTTTTCGACCGTTTATACACAGGGAAAAATCGCACTTCGCAGCAAGGAAAGAACGATCAGTGGCCAAACTGCGCATGCGCGCATCTTGCATGACCGAAGACTGACCCCGCAGTCCCAATAGAGTTTCGCACGCGCTACGAACGATGGGACAAAAAATACCGATTTCCGAATCTCGATCGCGCTCACACACACGACGCTTGGCAAAATAATCGCGATTATTCTGAAAAATCGCACTAATAGTGCGAGTTGGATCGCGATAAGGATCGCGGTAATTAGTGAGATTTTTCTGTCCACACTGGAAAAAATTTCGAAATTTTGATCGCGATAAGAAAATCGATTTTTAAATCGCACTTTTTCCCTTGTGTGTGAACGGGCCTAATATTAGGAGATGGGAACCTTGGGATGGGGATTGGGAGAGGGGGAAGAAGATAGGAATGAGGCCTAGTGTTGAGCCTTAAAGGGACTGTACACTACTGGTTGAGGTGGGGATTCAGGTTTATAACATTAATATTAAGTGAGATATTAAAGGAGAAACCTCTTATACACTAAAGAAATATGAAAGAGCATGCAATTTTAAGAAGGATTCAACGTTTTATTTGATGAAAATTGGTTTTCAAATGGCTGAGATATCAAAAAAATGATAATAATAAAAGGCGACAGGCCACTCCTTTTATTAGGATCTCTTTGTTTCACCTTATTTTTGGATATTTCAGCTATTTCAAAACCAATTTTCATCAAATAAACTTTTGATACCCCTTAGAATTGCATGCTCTTTGACATCTCATAATAGAGTGGTTTCTGAATATCTCACAAAACGTAAAATGGTAAATCCTCATCTCAACCAGAACTGTACATACCCTTTAAACTTTGAGGTAAAAGCCGTACATGTGATACAGCTGTAAATCCCTCATATCTTTAACCTGCTGTTGTATAGAGCTACAATGTAATACATGTTATATAGGGTAGCAAATTATCTGTGGTCAAAGAATGTGGCCCATTACGTACATATACCCTTTGTTACAAGAGAATTTTGCAGATATTAAAGCTGTGAAAACTACAACAAGAAGTGATTTATTGTGATTGATTGTTCAAGAAATACATTTCAGCTACCCCCTGTCTTTATGCTGTTTCCCTAGCTGTGAATGAGATTATTACCGGTATGAACACCAAGTAAAAAACAGAAATGAACTATCCTGGAAGTTACAACCAGTGTTTTCAATCCTTTGCATAGCCTCCATGCAGAGTTGAAGCAGTTGCAAAGTCTTCTTTAGAATCTGATTCATAGTTCTTGTTTCAATCTAATATCTTGTCCAGTATCTTGCTGTAAGTATCATTCATTCCTGGCATGTGCATGCTGCTGCTTACCGGGCTGCAGGCACCACCACTAAACTGGAGCCAGCACGTGGCAGTGCCATGATGATATTGACATTTTTATTTTGAACAGATAATCAATGCCTCATCTCTCTACTCATTCTCTCTTGGACTCTTCATATTAAACTCATTAGCCTCTTGTTAGGTGAGTTATAAGATTGAAGGGAATTTGCTTTGCATAGAGAGGGTGTACAGTAGTACTTTATAAATGATGATTTTCCCTTCATTCTTTTGTATAGCTGAGCTGCTCTCTAACCTTAGCATCGCTGCAAGTTTTACAGGGACACAGGGGGAAGTCCCTGTGAGCATCCAGTCTGTGGTTTTGGAGGGGAAAGTCCTGCACTACATTGTATGCTGCACAGTACTTTTTCAGTGACACAGGACCTTGTTTCAATGCATGCAGGGTACTGATATGTCAAGCTTTCATGCTATCGGTATAGAATTAGTATCCACTGCACTTCAACCAGAATTGACAGTAAGCATTAACTGTACTGTACTGTTTTGCCTTTGTGCTAGTTTAAATGGGCAGCAGTGTATTGAAGATGATCATAACCTGACAAAAGACCTCAAAACAGTTTTCACATTGGGCTGAATTGAAAGTAAAATTTGATGACCTCTGTGGCACATCGTACTTTTACCACACAGTGACCACAGATTTAATTTGCATAATAAATGAATATCATATGTTAGATACACGTGTTATGTGTTATATTGGACTTCCTCCTTTGCACTGTCTCTTGATCAAGCAATGTATTCGACTTGGTACAGTATAGCAGTCATATTGAAGCCCAAGTACTCGCTACAAAAAAAGAAGAGTGAAAATGTTCATTCTTGAGGGAGTGAATAACAGAAAAGAGTGAGTTTTGAGTGAAATTGGAGTGAATTTTGAGTGAAAATGTTCATTTTCACTATTGATATTTAATGTTGGAGTGACCTCAGGGATCACTCGATTTGAGTGAAGATGTTCATTTTCACTAATTTTGGAGTGACCTCTGGGATCACTCGAGTGATCCCTGAGGTCACTCCAAAATTAGTTGAAATGAACATTTTCACTCAAAATTCACTCCAATTTCACTCGAAACTCGCTCTTTTCTGTTATTCCCTCCCTCAAGAGTGAACATTTTCACTCTTCTTTTTTTAGAGAGTGGGTACATGTCTCTTTAATCCACATTTGTGAGACATTCTTTGCAAATATGAATCACTACACATGGACCCCGAAGCAGAGCAAACCACCTCTGTAACCACCCATTTTAAGTAGGTGGTTTTAGTTTGCACCACTTCTAAAAATGTTCTGTGGTATAATCACAAATTCCAAATGTTTCGGACAGCATTTTCTGGCAATAGATAGATGCAGCCATGTCTTCATAATTTCGGTTTCTAATGCTCAACTGAAATGCCACAAAGGGGCAATGCATTTTTGATAGCTACAAACACCTTTTTTTCTTGTTTTCTTTTTAAAGTTGATAAACGCCAAACACCTTTTTATATTGCCAGGATTTCATCTGAACTTCAGCCTTTTTCCTTAGTTGACCCTTACTTCCATGGGTTGAATGATGCAAATCATTTGAGTGATGACAATTCCCAAATTGTGAATTTTTATGGTTTTTAGCTAAATGTAGCATCTTGAGAAACTTGATTTCAAACCACATTGGTGTGTCTCTTTTGAAACTCATTATTAAAACGTGATTCTAACTTTTGAAGTGTCATATATTATAAAACTTACTAAACTATTATGACATCACATTTTCTGACATAAGTCTCTTAGCACTATGAAGAAGCACAAACTTCAGGCTTTTACCCACCATATGGAACTTGGTGTGCGATTTGGGACCACCTCTGGAGGTTACTGTATCTTCCATGTAGCTGGTTTGTGGTGTGAACGGTATTAAATGGGGTTTGACCTCAGCTCAGCCACGGAAGTTTGAAATAATCGTAACAGGCTTTATTCATCATCTTGCAGGTGGCATACTCAATCATGTGTGCTTTTTGTTTTGTTTATGGTACATGAAGCATGTCACTTCTTTGTCTTGCTTGTGGTCTTTCTGATCTGTCAACTCATGTCCTATGTGGTAAAGGCTGCATCTTTCAGCCAGGACCTGGCGGCAGGAATGAGGCTAAAGAGGGCAGTCCATCCTCCTGTCAGGCAATGATTGTGCATGCAGTCTCCTACTGTACCAAGGATTAGAAAAGTTAGACTTGCCCTGCTACCCGATTTCTTAATGTAAAGTAACACACAGTATTGCAGGGTCAGAGCCTATTGGTGAAAATGATATCGAAATGTGCCCTATTCCCACCGCAAAGGAAATGCCTGTGTTTATGATTTACCATAAGTTTGGGCATTTCCAGTAAAACCATGTGTGTGGTAAGAATAGGGCATAATCATTATAAATACATTTTAGTTCTATCCACTTTTCTTTGGTACTAGATAGAAAAGGCAAAGTTTGTAAATGAAGTACCGTGGTGTATTCATCCAAAATACTACTGCTATTAACCCGTTGAGGACTGTTTGATTTTGCTACAACACGCAATTCCCATAGACACCTGCCCGAGTATACTCGGGACTCGTCCTCAACGGGTTAAAATTCTTGTCATTTCTTTTTTTAAAAGGTGAGTGGGTATATTCGTGTCATGCGTGAGTAGCCAAGATGCATTTATACAGAAAAATTTTAATTCAAGTCACATACAGGTGTACTGTGGGCAATGTGAGACTTAGCAATAATATTTAACTGATCTTCCGTGTTTACATTACAATTAGCGTAAGACATTTCTGTAGTGGTACTGGATAGTAATTGAAAGAACAGTGTCGTATGACAGTTTTGATTCCAGTTTGATGAATCATTGCTAGGCCATACTCTGAACTGATGAAATGCGCTATTATTACCACGTACCTCAGCCAAGGAAGGAGGTTATGTTTTCATCGGCATTGGTTTGTTTGTTAGTTTGTTTGTTTGTATGTCTGTCTGTCTTTGTGCAAAATAACTCAAAAAGTTGCAAATCGATTTGAATGAAACTTGCAGGAAAAGTTGATAATGACACAAGGAACAGATGATTAAATTCTGGTAGTGACCCAGGAATTTTCATGAATTTTTGAATATTTTTCATCTTTTGGCAGATAGGGTCAATGAACTTCGGGGTTCAAGCTGCGCGTACTTGAGGTTTGCATTCGCGCACTAGAGCACGGTCTCTGCTTGGGCGAGGCGCCGCGTAGCTGAAAGGCTGAGAACTATATTGGGAAATTTGGCAATTTTCAGCATGCATTATGAGTGGAAATCACTTGAATATCTGTATGGAAGTCAAGAACAAGATCAAGTCATGGAAATTAGCTTCTTGGCGGAGGTCTGCGCTCTCAGAACGCGTTTCTAGTTCAAACTGTAATACATTCTAGTCCTGTTCTTTTCTTATGCTGCCTTGTGCAATTTCAAAATCTGTTCAAAATCAAAAGCATTCTTATATCATCGCCGGTCACACGAACCGACGAATCCCTCAGGTTTGCGTAAGAATGACAATTCGAGAAACTCGCGTTTGAAGTTAACCCATTTTTGACTTATGGTTGCTACACTTTCATGTCTATAATTTCCAGTTATTTTTGTAGGACATCAGACTTCAATTCTTGCCCTAACTTGTGAAGTTTTTATCGAATTGTATTGTTAACAAATAAGCGGGAAATCGTCAAAGAGCTGCATGCATGTATTTTCGGTCTGCAAAGAATGTTGTCATTTTCCATGTGTGTCCATATGTACATGTACATTGAGCGTTGTCATTGTCAACACATGTATTACATAGTACGCGCACTATGCGCGCAGTCAATGAACTGTTGAAACTCAAAAACTACACGCAAGTCAATGCGCACTGATTCGTCGGTTCGGTGACCGCGCATACTACAAATGTAGTACGCGCGGTCACCGAACCGTCGAATCGCCTGATTGTTTAACACACACGTCTATGGGGAAAACAAATAATTTTCACTATGGAATTACATACTTCTACAAAAGTGATAAGTACGTAAAAATTACACCGAATTACACACTGAGAATTTCAGAATATGTAGTATGGAATGTCTACTGTCGAAATGATTGAAAATCTCAAAATCGAAAATTTGACCCAAAATCGAGTGATTCATCGGTTCGTGTGACCGGCGACGATATTTTGTAATTTCATAATTATGATAAGATGTCATTTTTCATTTAAAAGTGCTGGGGTTTAACTTCAGGCTATGTAGTTAACGCTGTTTTAACAAGGAACAGACAAAAAAAGAAAGCTCCCTATTTTGTTATGTTGTTTTAGAGGAATCTGCTCCTCAAAGATGTAAAATCTTCTTTTCCCGTTAAGGTGATTAACAAAATCAAATTACACCACACGTATGAAATTTAGATGAGCTTGTAAAGATTATGCATTGCTGACCGTTTTAACAACACACATATTTTTTTTTCTGCAATAATCGTAAATTAAGTTTATTCATTACATACTCATAGTATGCTGTCACTTGGTCTTGATTCAGTTTTTGTTTTTGTATGAAGTTTGTCTGTTTGTCAGTCCCTATGATCTAAGGTCATACAGCTGTAATTCTATGGTTCTTTGTTCGTGAAAAAAAAAAACACTTGATACTGGAGTTACGACTTTATATGACTTGTAATACGAGGAAGTGTTTCTTCCTGCATGGTTCAGAAATATAATTATTGTACAGTGATGTCACCATTTGGTCAAGACATTGCCCATATAAGGAAACCAGCCACAATTTGTAACTGTAAAAACAACAACAGCAACAAGTTTACAACAACAACAATATAGCTGCACTTAAAGTTCACTTTGTGGGGGGGGGGGGGTGGTTGGGGAGGGTGCATTAATTGTTGAGAACTATAAATAAACGTGCCAGGCATTGTAAGGGATGCCAAATTTAGCAGGCCTGCAAAGGACATACGCATGCTGGCAAGTTTCGGGACATTACTACTCTTGTGGTCTATGCAGGCAACAATGCCAAAGCCATCTCGTGTATGATTAGCCAGTTTAGAATGACAGTGGGAAACCTGACGACCCTTTGTAGAATTTAAAGACATTTACCACATGCAAGCTTGTTTAGCTATGGAAGGATCAGGAAAGGATGAGAAAGTGAAAAATGGGGGAAAAAAAAGAATACCGTTCTACCACTTTTGTTTATGTATGATGGCCTGTGTTTATATTGGCTGCGGAAAACTCTTGTTTTTCACCCCTCTGAAGCTGCGAGGCAACTACTGTGAAAATTCATTGGAAAAACAAAAAATTACAACTCATTTCCGACTTCAACTTCAAAAAAAGAAGGAAAAAAAATCTGCCACTCCTCTGTCTTTTGTTTCATTCCTGAAATTCTGTCTTGTTCAGCATGTAACTCTCCTTTTTGTGATATTTAGGTCCAATATGAAAGTGTTATTATCAAGTGTTTTCTTTAATGTCATGCATCTGTGTGTGTTTTTTTTTTTCCCCTTTAACCTGTTGAGGACGAGTCCTGAGTATACTCGGGCAAGTGTCTGTGGGAAATGCTTTTTTTATAGCAAAATCAGTTTGTCCTCAAAGGGTTAATAATTCCACACATCACTACACACACACAAAAAAAGCTGTTAGTATATAGGGTAGATATTGGATTGATACGCTCGGGACTGTCCGGATTTGTGGACATGTACCGGGGTGCCAGTTTTCAAGCAAAAGCCTGAATTTGGGCACTGGCAGTTTCAAAGTTCAGGCTGTTTCATGTACAAAGGAGCTTCATGTATACATGTACATGTATTTCAGAGTCATATATTTCCTTTTAACTGGCATCTCTGCATGTATACATGTGTGTTTTTATGTTGGAGGTGGATAACATTGTGTTCTGATACAAAAATTACATTATCAGCCTGTTTCTACAATGTACTTCAAGATACAGTATAAACTGGCAATTTCCTACATCTATGATTCTTTGGTGTTACAATGTAGATTTCATTTGAAGTGTTCTATTTTTTTTTTTTTTCTGGATGCTTGGTAAAGCTGCTTACAGTCATGCTTTTCAATCTTAACTGTAGACTGAGTGGATGACTTTGTATAATTAAAGGATGAGTTAGATTTTTAAAATTTTGTGATGGTGTACTGTCTGCTGCTCAAGCAAGTGCAGACATAGCCATCATCATCCTGCAAATGTGCATTAAATATGAAAAGATGCCCCCCCCCCTTAGCCTGCTGACCCTCTGTGCACTTTATATGTCTTCATCAGCCCGAAGTTCAAACTAGTGGGATATTTTGCGGTGTGGGAAAATAGCCCGATATTGTGAATGTGCATCTTCATCGGCTCAAAACAGCCTGGTTGGGGAAATTAGCCCAAAATTTGACGTACAATGTACATATATGCGCATTGCATCACTCTTCAGTTCGTAAGTGGATTTCCATGTGCAATTAATTGCAAATCTCCCGTGTCACCGAATGTAAGATGCACAACAGACTGGTACAGACATGTGTTCCAGTTATATGCTACAGTAGTTTCAGAATAGTACTTCGGTAACAACCTTGATGGAGTCACGTTTGTGGCGTCAATCGCGATCATGTACATGTACACAATACATGTAATGAGCTTTCAGGTCTATTTTCTACCATTCTGTTGGCACATTAGTCTACAAATCGTATCAACATTGAGAGTTTACGGAACACTGTATCCGTGATAAGTAGATGGGGCCTTTGCCGGGAAGCAAAATGAAGGGTACAGTTCGTAATCTGTTGCTTGCACCAGCTAGTGCTTCCCTGGAATGTACGTGGTGGGGTCGAGAAATTTTCGGGCTGATGCCCAAAAAATTTTCGGGAGATGCAAACAAATTAGTGCGCTATTTCACGAATTAGCGCGCTAGTTCACAAACTAGCCCAAGATTTTGGGGGAAATTTTCCCTATCAAATAGCGTGCTATTTGCATTTTCACCACACAAATGGGCTATTTTGACATCTGGCTAGTTTCATAACTGCAAAATAACGCACTATTTAGAAACTTCGGGCTGATGAAGACAGGCCTTTTGAGTGCAATTGACATAAAGCAGATGTCACATGTGCACTGTCCAAATTCTCTGGCACAGAAAGTATACAAATGATGCACAGGATAGAGTGTGTTAGTGAAGGTGCGGCGCGCTCGAGAGTATTGACAATGGTGCGACATGCACGAGGCGCAGCCGAGTGCATGTTTGCAACCGTTGTCAATACTCGAGAGTGCGCCGCACCTTCACTAACGCCACGAAATAATCCTGTGCATCATTTGTTTTTATAAAATGGGTCGAAAACTAACAGCATTATTCACGTACCTTTGTTGGTCAATACCAGTCAGCTACATGTAGGACTCGCTCAAAAGTCAAGATGTCCGAAGATGTTCGTCCAATACATTTACGCACGTCGCACTCGGAAATCCCGCACATAAGTACTGTAGGTACGTACGTATAAGAGTATACGTACGCTACGTGATATGCACAAGAAAGGCCGCCGGCTGTTGTGTGGCAGCCCGCGGCCCGAACTAGAAGTTGTTTACAGGATTGACAGCGCGTATAGTAGGGCGTGATATACTTGTAACAACTGATTGAGTGCGCACTGCTAATAGTGTAAACATTGTGACGTACGTCAGGCCAGGGAGGTGGAAGAGAGACTCTTCTTAGTGCATACCTGAAGAAATTAATGCACGCACATGTGACTCATTTCAGCGCTTCCAATTGGCTACATTCTTGAACCCATTTTATAATAACAATTAGCAGTAAATCTTGATGTACAGTCAATGCTAAAAAGCATCTTCACTACAGGTTACTACTGCTCTAGCATCATACCTTTTGCACTTAGAAAAAAAATTATAGGCGTGGGATCTTCTTTTCCAATTACAGCTATTGTACAAAGTATAAGCTACGATGTGAACAGTTCAATTTCTAGGTGTTTTGCATACAATCACACTGATTGGAAATTTGCCAGGTTTTGCATGTGGTCCAGTGATCCACACAGTAATTTGCTCTCACAACAACAATGGATGTGGAGCCTTTTCGCCAGTATTTCCACATAGGTGATCATATCAGCCTGTAAACAGTTATTACTACCTGTTCTGATCTGTTTGCAAATAATTATGTGGTATGTCTTTGTGCAGTTCCTTTATCATGAGCCACAATACCAATTCATCTCGAAGCATTCAAAACCTGAAAGTGGCTTGTGATTGGTTGGCATACAGAATCAACAACATGGAAATATTTCTCCATGAGATTGGACTTTGATTTTGCCCACATTAATTGTCACTAGGTGAGGCAAGCCTTATGCTAGCCTCTATCAAAGTGCCTATGGCTATGGCAGTGTAGGTGAAGTGAGTAGAGGTTTGTTAGGCAAGACAAGAGTCGACCCACCAGCGAGGAAATAGGGCTTTTGGTTTGCAAGTTTAATGTTTTGATAGTGGGAATTGAAACACCATTTCAAACATAGGAAAGTTGGTAAATACAGCCAGTGTCTCGCATATGTGACACGCTACAACAAAAGGATCCGAAAATCGAGGGGAAGACAATTTTCTGAAGATGATATGACATTATTCCCTTACTCTTCCGCTTTCATTTCATATAACACGACTCATAAAAGTACTTGATTGCGGAGATATTGGTGATATTATGGGACCGTGTTGAGTGGTCTAGGGAATCAGCGTTTTGAAAAAACGGCCTTCAAAGTTTTCTTTCGAACTCAATCGTGATCAAAGGGAGGTAAGACAGTTTTTACCTCTGCTCATAGCAACCTACATGTATGCGATGTTCATTCAAGCTTAAATACCGCTAGCAGTCTACTTGTACTTATGACCATTCAGTAACCAGTGTGCCACGCACTGACCAATAAGATAACTCCCTCGTTGCTAGGGGCAGAGTCTGTCTGCGGCGCTAAATCCGAATCTTCTGACACATTTCTGTTCCATTGAAAGTCAGAAAATCATGGCCCAGAAAAACACTAATTTCTTGCCTTTTCTTTGATCATTTAGCTTTGAAATCTCTGCAGATGAACGATGATACATTAGACTACAAAATTATGCCAAAAACAGAAATCTGATCGCTTTGACCGATTTTGATGATCTGACTTCAAACTCACTTTTCTCGGCTCAGCCGTCAGCGACTTTAGGATCCTTTTGTTGTGGCGTGTCACATATCTGCATTCAAGTATCTGACATTGTTTAATACTGCCATGAACTGTGATCACATCTCCAGAATATGATTATTATCAAAGGGGCAGGAGAAATCCATACTAACCCCCTACTGAATAATTACAATACAAAGTCATCATCATCAGACACTCCACCCAGTGAAATAAGCCATCTCATAGTCACACTTTGCAGAAACACGTCATTTGCCATAACGGGCTTGTTGGGTTGTAAATTCACCAAGATCTGAGATTAGCACCTGTGATGTAATGATTATTCATGCAATCTGTCATAGACAGTGCTTGACAAGACATTCACCTTACAGCAGCAGAGTGTTCAATAAAGCCTAGTATTTTGTATTACACAGTAATAGAAAGAATCTGTTCATGCATTCAATGCAAAGCAATGAAATGGATGCTTGCCCAAGTTTTACTTGACAGGCCTTACATATGGGTATTTCCACAGTACAAGAGTACAAGTGCATTTCAGAGATTTTATGATGTTTTTCTGATGTTTTCCAAATAATATGCATTATCCCTCACTCCCCCCAATAAAATATGAATTTTAAAAACAATTTAATGAGAGATAACTTTGCCCCAAAATGGCTTCAAAAGGGGCAATTTGTTATAGAATTCTTGCCAAAATGAAAATGTTGCGGTGAACATACACTGTACAATGTATGTACGTGATAGTGGACTGATATCTATGCAGAACATAAGGTCATATAATAAATGTTAATAGATTCAACTGTATGGTCTGATAAATAAGAACAACAGTCTGTAAAATTCTATCAAACACTGTGTCTAATATCAATTCTAGTCTCAGTGGTGAACATTTATATCACTTGGACTGACCAAACTGTGGCATTTTGGTGTGACACCTCACAGTCACTCTGTAGTGAATCATAGATTTTTCATACAGACATTGAACTAGAGACAATGACTTCTCAAATATGATATCTATAGGCATAATGACAAAAAAAAAAAAGCAGCAAAAATTCCTGAATGTCAAAAATAGGAGAGATTGTTTTGCAGTTGTGAGAGACTGTCATGTGACCAAATGTAGGCTATTTACATTGTAGCAGAATGTCAAGGTTAACACTTTCAAGTGTCATGACTTTTTTTTACATGTGCATGAAGAGCTGACAAGAAGTACACTTTATACAATACAAGAGGATTCATTGTTACATGATCATGATCAGGGGTTGTGTTTTTTTTCCCCCTTGCCAAAGGGCTGCCTTTTTTCATGATTCAATCATATTTTTTTACAATTATAAATCCTTGTCTGAATAACCACCTGTGGATTTCACTGAAATTTAAATATTGACGTGATTAAAGGACAAGTCCACCTACATGTGGACTGAGTAAATGCAACAATATTAGTAGAACACATGAAAGTTTGGGGGAAATCGGACAATCCGTTCAAAAGTTATGCATTTTTAAAATGTCTGCTCAGTCACTGCTGGATGAGAAGACTACTACAGTGTATGATGTCACATGCGTACAACCATGTAAGGAAAATAAAAAGAATATTTCACAAAAGTTTACTTTTTGAATAAAGTGCAGATTTCTTCGACTTGTTACTGACGCATGTTAAGGGTAATGTTATTCCCTCTGCCTTCTGAAAGAGAGAAGTCGAGCATTCTTTTGTTATGCGAGAAAAGTGAAAATATGTTGAATTTTCTTTACTCTTTCTTTATATCGCTGTACACATGTGACATCACAGGGTATAGTAGTCTCCTCATCCAGCCGTGACTGAGCAGAAACTTTAAAAATTCATAACTTTTGAACGGATTGTCCAATTTTCCTCAAACTCTCACTGATGTGTTCTACTAATATTGCTGCATTCACTCAACCCACATGTCTATGAAGGTGAACTTGTCCTTTAAGTTTTGCCTACAGGTGTTACACCATGGAGCTGCAACATGGCTCCAATTGGATGACTTTTCTTTATTTCTTACTGTGTATTGGACCCCTAGATCGCGATCACGGGCAATCAGTGACCGCATACGCGATATGTCGCAATCAATTGATTGTATGCGGAATTGCATACAATCAATTGGTCGCGTATGCGATCACTGATCGCCCGTGATCACGATCTAGGGGGAACTTGATCGCTGGCTGAACTGTAGCTCCATGCCTACCATAAGGTACTGCTTTACCATGTAACAAGTTAAAATCAGCAGTCCTGGCAACCGTGTTGTTATGGACTTTCCCTGTATTCTCTAACTTTCTTCTTAAGTTCTTGATTTTTTTTCAGTGGAAAGAAAAAAGGTCTGTATTAAAGACAATGGATGACACTTTTGTGCACAAATGGCATTGTACCCATTGATGTTAATCTGGATCAGTTACAAGATATGTCATTGGAGGATTAACCAAGGATATAGTCATCTGAGTCTTAACAAGGGGATCAGATTAAGAGAGACCTGACAAATATTTTAATCATCAAGCTGCTAAATGTGACAAGTTAATTCAAGTGTCACTTCCTATTCTGTTGCATGACAGTACACAACTATATCTCACTTTGGATTCTAGCCTTGTTATGGAATTCATGCTTGCAGTGGCTTTTAAAGTAAAATCAGCCCATGCAATCAGAGAGTACAATAGAAACGAAATGAAGGTGACCTCCTGCTTGTGTATCATGTAAGAAAAAAAAAGTCATGTAAATAATGTATGGTTTTTTATATGCAATAAATTTACATTAGTGTCCTAATGCAAATGCAAATGCTGTTCTGTGGTCTGAGAAATATCCAAAGATACCGGTAGCTAATATGTGTATAGTGTCACAGCAATGACACAGTGACACTCAATGGTTTTCGGTCACTGGTCAAGGGGAATTTATTCCTCCTCTTTCAATATAACATGCATAATATGGCATGACATCTGACCTAAGTCAGGGTGCACACTTACTGGTGCCTCATACAATAGGAGAAGCTTAGGCAACACAAATCATATTTTTTTGTTTTAATGACAAAGCACTTTTTTACCTTAATTCCTTTACTTAAATTTATTACCCAGTAATCTATGACAGTTCTGTTCGTGATGCACTGGGCCACATTGTATTCCATGCGAGATTATAGCATTATTGAATCTGCTAATATTGCATAGAGCCCTTTAGTCATATCACTGTGATCAGCATACAGTCATGCGATTGTCTGAAAAGATGACGTAATATATCCCTATAAATCTGTTACACTCCCTGAAACAAAGAATCTTCGCTGGCCTCACCCAAATGCAGCTGTTACCAGTAAATTTACTTGACTAGGGGATATTGCTGACGTACAAGACGAATCACAATAGTGGTTTGTGCAACAGGCATGCAACCCAATCACATGTACTTTCAAGTGGCTGCCTGGGGAACATTTCGGGTTTTACGGACACTACATTGGAAAACGTTTGCCCATGGAGATGGTGTGCACATTGATTGATTTATATTGTGAAATTAAAAGACATATATTTGTATTTTTAGTATACTATATGGAATATATATACTATTTGTATTCAAAATATATGGAATATATCAATATATTTGTATTCTGAATATATGGAATATATCATATATTTGTATTCTGAATATATGGAATATATAATATATGGAATATATAATATATTTCATGTTTCATGCAGTTGTCATGTCAGTCATTTCCAAAGGAGAGTTTGTCTTTAGCCTTTGGTTGTTTTTTCTCTGCTTTTTTAGCAGTCTGTTTCTCTACAAAAACATTTTTTTTTCACTCAGATGTAGTGCCAGTGGCTCAGATGTAGTGCCAGTGGTAACAGTTACTGAGTATTCCCTTTGAGTTTAGTGAGAGAGGCTTTCCAATGTAGGATTGATTTGGAAGGGGAATGCCCCTCGTCAAACTTCTTTTACAAGTAGACCCTATATTGACTAATTTTTTTAATGCCTCCGCCACAAAGTGGTGCAGGAGGCATTATGTTTACGGGTTGTCTGTCCTTCCGTCCGTCCTTCCGTCCGTCCGTAATGAATTTTGTGGACAGCGTAACTAAAAATCCTTTTGAGGTTCATCCAAATGAAACTTGGCATGTATGTGTACAGGGAGTGAAGTTGTGCCCATCATCTTTTGAGTGCACATGTTCAAGGTCAAAATTTCACTATTTCCCCCACATCTATGCAATGCCAGAAGATATTTTCTTGAAACTTAGTGTATATATGTATTACCCAATTAAGATTCTCTGGTGAAAGTTTTGAGTCATGAGGTCAAGGGTCAAAGGTCAAAAGGTCAAGTAAAATGTTAAAATTTCACTTTTTTCTCCATATCTCTGAAAAGGTTCAAGGTATCCTTGTGGAACACAGTATATATGCATGTACTGACTAGCAGTGATTATCTAGGGAATTTTGGGTTCATGGGGGGGTCAAAGGCCAGGGGTCAAAGGTCAAGGGCAACACTTTAGAATGTCACTGTTTTCCTCGTATTCATGCAATGCCTGCAGGATTTTTTTTTTTTTTTTTAACTTAGTGTATATGTGTATAACCCAATAGAGATTCTCTGGAAAGTTTTTTTTTTTTTTTTCTCCAAAAAGCTCAAAGGTTTCAAAAGGTCAAAGATCAAGTGAAAGTGCTGAACTTTACTTCTTCCTCCATATCTCGGAAGTAGCTCAAGTTATCATGAAACTCAGTACATATGTGTGCATGTTCTGCCTGACAGTGATTCTCTAATGAATTTCAGGGTCAAAAGCCAAATGAAAATGGTAACAATTTACTTTTCAATACAGAAATTGCACTTTTTCTCCGTACCTTGAAAATTACTCGATGCATAAACTTATGAAAGGGTCAAAGTCAAGTAAAAGTCCTAAAATCCCCAAATACATGCACTCCCATTCATCCAATTAAACCTAGGTCAAGGAAGGTGAACATTTAACACATTTGTGACAAAACATGTCATTTTAATATTTTGCCAATTTTGTGAAAATGTAATCACACATTGTCCACATGTACATTAGACCTTTTAGGAGAATCATGCATTATGGCGGAGGCATGGCGACATTTCTAGTTCATATGTATTTTGTCATCCATAAAATCATGCATAAATGTTTAACCATCACACAAAAAGACCACGTTTACAGTGTGGGGCTAGGCCGAGCCGCGGCTGAGCCCGGCCTCAGTTGCGGGGCTGAGCCCCGCAATGCTGTCCGTTTACAGTGCCGGGCTTGGCCCGGGCTTTTGATTCAAACCTTTCAATATTTTGTCGTAGAGGCGCTCTGCTTGTAAACAAACGCAATTTGGTATAGTCTGGTTTCCGAACCCTTTGCCAACTGGACTCCGCGACGACGAGATCGCCGTTCGGCAAAGGCCTTTGCCGAAGGAAAAATCCTTTGCAGCTCAGGACAAAACCACCTTAAACTATACTAGTTTTCGACATTGAGGGCATTAATATCCTGAATAGCGAAATATTATGGGCAGAGGGTCTGGAAGCCAGACTAAATTTGGTACCGCATTTGGCCCAGTTTGCGTTTACAGTTGAAGCTGCTGTTTACCATTCATCTTTCAATCGCAGTTTATCATTCCAAAAGGTTGTTATTCCAAAGTTCCAAAATGAAAAAAGGTTTATTGTTCTGAAGGCTTGTTATTTCAGAGTTATGCATCTTGTTTTCACTGTTAGATTAACAAACCTTATTTCATTTTCAGATAAAGAAACCTTCAGAATAATGAAGCTCATTTCTTTTTTTTTGATTGAACCATCAGAATAGTGAACCTTTAAAGGTCCAGTTTACCTTTGGGAGCAGTGATTTCAAAAATGTTCAAGATATTACATTTGATGCATATGTGTAGGTCTGCTGTATCACAAAACATCCTACCATATAAAATTTTTGCAATAAAGCCTAAAATATGAGGAGATATCAGCATTTTTCTCAATAAACCATAACTGTATACGGTTTAGTCTGGAAGCATTCTTATTGTTCACATTTTGTGTATTCAGCAATACTTAACATCGATTATACGGATTCAAATTTTTACAGTGGTTGTTTCTACCCCTAACTCACATTTTAGAACTATTTTAAAGCACTAATGTTGGGTTTTTGTTTCATCTGCAAATGGTAAATTATGCCTTTAAATCTTATTTTTGGAGTAATGAACCATATTTTCCTGCATGTCACTATTAAAATCATGAAACATGAATCTAAAATAAAAGTAGATACATATGATATATTAAACTTTAAAAAAAAAAGCTCCTGTGATGAAGGCCATGTGTACCTGAGCAAATTTTTCCCTGAATCATTGGACATAAGTGCATGGATAGGTATGGTAGCTTGCAGTCCCCTGTACCTCCAAGCAGGAAATCAAAATATAGCAAGCAGTAACCAAAATAACTTGTCACTGAATCTGGAATATGTTCAATGACTTTGAAACTTAATCAGCACACCTCAGTTTGTATACACTATGCAGCACATGTAATTCAAATGGTTTATTTCATGAATTTTTCAAGTGAACCGATATTTGCAAATAAAGATAAAATGACTTGCAAAAATATTGCATCCTATAAAATCACCCAAACACACTTTATATTGTCCCCAAGGTTGTAACTTTTCTCATGAAAAGAGATGATACTTATAATATAGATTACAATCTGTCACTAGTTCTTGAACACAGATTCATCCACTAGCAAAAACTTTTTACAAGTCCCATTTTTTTTTCACATACCTCACTAAACGAAACATACATGGTTCTTTCTGTTTGTCATGTGCAAAATGTCCCACTACAAGTATGTAGGTATGAGTTAGGATGTAGATATGTGGGACCCATTGCATAAAAGTTACAATTATGGTAACTTTGCCATCCAATGGTAACTTCCATGGAATTCTTGATTTTGATTGGCTGTTGAGTATTGTTACCATGGTAGTTACCATTGGATGGCAAAGTTACCATAATTGTAACTTTTATGCAACGGGCAACTGGAAAGAGAAATTTTCTCATCTAGCAAATTAGTTCTACCCCTCCTCTACCCTCTTTAAAACTCTCAACAGTAACAGTGTCAATCTTAGATTAACAGCTGGTCATTGACTACATTCTAATTTTACAAACTGGCTCCCCTCTCCCGTAATGTATTTTGTTAACGATGCTAGTAATTAAACATTTGTCGTACATTTTAGCAAGAAATAGGATTGTTTGTTTTGTGTAATTGAAACCCCCCAAAAGGCTTTAAGTCTTCCAATGAGATATCCTAAGAGGTACCTAGATGCCCCCTTGTGTTATCTTCCTCAGGAGCTCAGTAAGGCCGACTATTTTTAGGAAGCTCATTACGGCAGACAGGTTGCGGACAACCTTCTGTTAATTAAGATCTGTGACTCGATGAGGTTTCTTTTTTTTTTCTGGATTTGTTCCTTCTTTCTTGTTTTCTTGATGGTGAAGAGAAATTAGTCAGGAAACGTACCCCTCAACCTCTCCCGAGGAGTCCAGCAGGTACCGGTGGTGGGGGTGGGGGAAAAAAGCATTTGAGAAAAAGAAGAAGAAGAGAAAGAACGAAAAAGAGATGATGTTAAACCTACTTTGGCCCAACTCTTTGACAGAGGTAGTTAATCAGATATGATGGCTCCATGTTCTTACGTCAGCCATTTTTTTTGTTAATACATTCCCTGTGAGGTTGTAAGTTCTAGAGACTTTGCACAGTTGTTCCTTAGGTTCCAATTGGCAAGGGGGTACCCACAGGTTTTCCCCAGCACCCAATTTGATTAACATCTCATTCAAATTCATTGTAGAACAAACGTTCCTGTTTGAGGCATACCTTCCCTTCATACTTGCCTTTTCCCCTAGTTTAAAGTCTATGAAGAACTTCTGTTTTTGTGACAGATTCATACTATTTTGCAAAACATTATATCTCTCTATTCGGTTTCATGCCTGTCGAGTTTAGGGCATGACAAATAAAAATGAGTCTTGATATCATTATATCAAAACTCCTCACTGTAAGATATACATCTCGAGCTTTGTGAAGCCACTAATGTGTACCTCATTCAGCATGTAAATATGTGATTCACTATTAAGAGTTAGAATTCTTCCTATGATTGTCAGTGAACATGGTTATGGACAAGTGTAACCAAAAGAAAAGTAGGTCTGTAAGAAGAAATTCACGTATCTTCATCCTTCGCGAAAGTTCAGGAATTCCCTCGACCTGTCTGTGAAATATAATATCAGGGTAAATATTTTTCACCATGCCTGCTAGACCAGCTATCAAGTTAGATGTTTTTTGAGTTCTTAGAAAAATGAAAGTTGTTCAATCCAATTATGTTTCCTTAATGTGTAAATTCCAATATTGTGACAAAACAAGTCTTTTTTTTTTATATGGTGATCCCGTCTGGAGAAGCAGCTCATGGAATTGACCAATACTTACAATAATAAAAATTCATAGTGTGTAATTGGATTGTATGATTTTCTTATGTTTTTCAGTCAATCTTTTTGTATTCACAGAATCCATATGTGACCCGCTACAACAAAAGGATCCTGAAGTCGCTGACGGCTGAGCCGAGAAAATCGAGTTTGAAGTCGCAACGTTAAAATTGGTCAAAACAATCGGATTTCTGTTTTCAGCATAAGTTTGTAGTCTAATGTTTTGTCTATCATCTGCCGAAATTTCGAAGCTAAATGATCAAAGGAAAGGCAAGATATCTGCGCTTTTCTGGGCCATGATTTTCCGACTTTCAACGTAGCAGAAATGTGTCCGAAGATTTGGATTTAGCACTGCAGCTAGACTCCCCCCCTAGCAACGAGGGAATGATCTTATTGGTCAGTGCGTGGCATCCTAATTACTGATTGGTCGTGCGTAGACCGCTGGCACTAAGCTTGAATGAACATCGCTAGGAGCATGCATTCTATTGTCAAGAGGTGAAAACTGTCTCGCCTCCCCTTGATCATGATAGCGTCGGATGGTAAACTTTGAAGGCGTTTTTCTCAAAACTCTGATTTTCTCAACCACTTGGCATGCGCTAATAAAACCATCGATATCTCCGCAACCGAGTATGAGTTGTGCTATATATGAAATTAAAGTAGAAGAGTAAGGGAATAATGTCATGCCATTTCCAGAAAATTGTCCTCCCCCGACTTTCAGATCCTTTTGTTGTAGCGGGTCACATATTTATCTTTTTTTTGGGGGGGGGGATTCCCCTTAAATGTTAGAGGTGATTACAGCTCTACTTTGCAGTAAAAAAAAAAAAAAAAGGCTAAAGAAAAAAATGAATACTGAGATGAGTGAAGCACGACGAGGAGCAGATATTGAGGTCTGCTTGCTGAAAGCGCTAGCAGTGGAATTTACAGATTAAAACAAATTATTCACAGACTGCCTCAGTGAATCTTCCATAGCCTCTCTGTCTGTGACCGGTTTGACGAATTTGAGCTCCATGGCCTAACTGTCTCCGGATATGTCTGTGAATGTGGTGGTGTGCATTACAAACTATAAGAAATTGAGAAGTATGTGCCAGCCAATAAAGTACCCTATTATGTGCAATTAACACTTTGTATACAGACAGTACTTCACATTCAGTCTGACAGACAATTTGTCTATGCCCATGTAGTCTATTTGCTCTCATTGAGTAATCACATTTAAAAAGCTCGTATTTTCCTTCCTTCCTTTGAAATTCTGCCAGCCTGTTTGTTTTGCTGCATGTATACTGGTAGTCTCCATCCAGGCATGAAGTTCATGCCCCAGGCGGTCAGTAGTGACCTTTGGCAATGCACTCGATCCTCATTGCCAAGTGTTTCAGAGGAGACTTAACACATAAAGCTTCCCGTACTGTTTGTGTAAGAGAGTTGGCCCTATAACATTAACCTGTTGAGGATGAGCTGATTTGCTATCTTAACATGCATTTCCCATAGACACCTGCCTGAGTTTGTTTGTTTGTTTGTTTGTTTGTTTGTTTGTTTCATTTCCATTTGAGAAGATGGTTGGATAGCCCATATTCAGCTGCAATGGCTGGGTCCTGTTTCTTTCAAAATCGATTTTAAATTTCCTTACCACACAGGCTGCCACAGACTTACAGTTGAATAATCAATTTTAACTCTTCATAAAACAGGGCCCTGGTCTTCCACGGGGTCAGGTCGGTATGTGCAATGTAAGGTGGGACCACTTCACCGGCATATGCACCCTGCTCTTTGTGATGAATTTTAAAATGAAGCGGGATCTTTTACGTGCATGAGTTGTGACTCTCTCTTTGGACCAGACTTTAACAGATTAAGGAACCATCTTCAGTTCTCTTTTAATTTCAGAGTGTAGGGAGATACCCCGATGAAGTAGTCAGAGACACAAATATCAGTTGATTTACTCAGATGATGAGGCCTCAAGGTGATAGTCACTATAGTTGACTATTTGCTGCTGTGCCGGACCAGGAGATTACCAAAGGTGTGATAATGCTAATAATGATTAAACATAAACAATTATGAACAGATGATAATGTTAATGATGATTATAGTATTTGTAATAATAATGATATGTAATGATAATAATAAAATAGTAATGATAATTATTAATAATAGTCGGGCTCGACACTAACTTTCTCCTCTGGTGGCTTTTACAGGCTACTAAAATCTTTAAATTTGCATTTTTGTGTGTGTTTGTTTAGTAGAGGAAACAAAATTCATTTTGAGTAGTAGGTGCCCACTCGGGCCATCAAACATTCCTTTTTGGAAGTTTGGTGGCCCAAAATCCATTTTCTGTGGCCACAGAGTACAGTGACAGTCAATCTTGAGCCCTGTAATGGTGATAATGGTAATGATTATGATAATTTTTTCTTCAATGATAATAATAATGATCAATGTAATAATGATGATAATAATCATAATGATAATGATAACAAAAGAGTAATGACTTGTCTTCATAGATTGGAGTTTATGGCCACTAAATTTCATATCTGGGACTCGATTTCATTTCTTGAGAAGAGATAGATTTAAGAGAATTGCGGCTGTCCCAAGTTACATTAACAATGGCAGAAATCATTGTCACTCCTGCAGGACATACATAGACAGCTGACTGCTTCTTTTTCACATTCAACCCAGAAAACAACAGTCATTGTGTGTTGTCATTACCGGGAATTCCCTTTCTGAAGTGGAACAAGGAATTGAATGAGGAAATGGTGACCACCACCTGGTTGTATGAGACCACAATCTGAGTGGACTGAAAAGAGGTTTTTACTAATTTAGTATGATGCCATGGTATGTGGTAGAAAGGTGGTGGTTAATGGCAGAAACATGAGTGTAGAGCTTGTTTAGTATGTGCTTGGAAAAGTAATCATGGTATTAGTCTGAATACACAATTAGTCTTATTTCCACTTATTTTTTTTTTTTCTTTTGTAGTCAAATCTTAAATTTAGCCAAATTCTGGTTCTGATGTGTAGAACAATGGAGGTTTGTTCAATTCTTAGTGTGAACTTTTTTAGATGTGAGACAGTCTATTCATGTGGAAGTTGCAAAGACATCCCCACGGCGTCTTCTTAGTTGCGGAGATGTCTCCGCGACATCTCCACAGGGTCATTAGTGGGTCTCTGCAAGGTAGCAGAGATGTCTGAGAGACCTCATGGACAAAATTAGTCTTTGCCACTTGGCCATTACTGAGAAAACATCAGGCAGATGTCTCCAAGACCAGCTGGCAACTGGAAAAAGTCTCTGAAAAGAAAGTGAACATGTTTGATTCTCTTGCGACTCCCAGGAGAGAAGGCTAATCTCAAGGGGGCATCGTAGAGATGTCACAGAGACGACTCTGCAACCACTCTGCAACAAGACTAGAGCTGCCACCAGGTCACCACATAGTCTCCGAGCCAATGAGAAACCCACACTAAAGAAACATGTTTTCAAACTGTGTTCAAAAACACACAATTTCTGTGTAAGTGTGAAACCCTTTTGCCAAAAACTTATAAAGCTACTGCCATACCATAATGACGAGGAAGTAAGGCCTTCATTGTGATTAAGCAGTCGTCCCAAATAAAAAGACGCTAGAAATTAAGCTATCTATACGGTACAAAGTTCAGTACATTTTGCCCCAGCTTGCATTATACCATAGCTTGTTCCCCCGTCAATATCGCTAGCAAGCACAGACTGTGGATGTAACAATGTATCTGCATTTATAGAACATTATTCATAGCTAAATAAATATTGAATGATAATCAGACAGTATGTGTATATTAGGAATTGAGATTGGGACATTATTGCAATAAAGCAAAAGGATAGAAATTGTCAAAATTGTATAGACCAGTACGAACTATGATGGCAAGATGTGAGGCAACAATATATCATCAACTCACTATTTGCATATTGACTGTTCAAGAACTGTTTTGCAAAAATTGGGAAAACTTCTTAAATTCCATTATTTTTATCTGATTTTGATCAAATTTCCACTGTTGATGTGAGAAGTAGCAAAACTCTGATAACAATTTGTATTTAACTTCCATTATTTTTTATATCCAATATTGAACAAATTTTCACTGTTGTGCTGGTAAAATCGCACCCTTTCTTTACTAAACTAACTTTTAGCTGATCCCGAATTTCCCTTTAAACCATCCCCACTTTCACTCTCTGTACAGATAGAAAGAAAAGTTGTACTCATGGTGCATTGAATAGATGAATGTTGTTTCGTGGTTTTGCCAACCACCAGAATCCCCGAAGGTCACCCAAGAGGATATTTCCACTGGTCATACAACCTTTTGGACAATGCTGTGTGGATCCATAGCTTCTAATTTTGCTCTGCAACAGTTCCTGTTTCACTTGTTAATCAGTCTCATCTTATTTCTGACTCCTTTGACAAGCAAGGAGTCTAAATGGGCACTTCCTTCTGATTAGACTGTATCAGATCAGGAAAAATAGATGTATTCATCGTGCACAATTAAGCACTGTTTGTAATGTGGAATGACTGCAAGTCCTAGTGCTCTTTGAAGTGAAGCTCACTAATCAGTCAGAAGAACTGGAAATATTTTTTTTATATTGCAATTTTTCTTCCGTCTCAAAAAAAAATACACACACAAAATATGGGCATCATATGAACATTCTGGTAATTCATTCTTCATTGAATGCACACACACAAAAAAGAACTTTCTCGTATTAACTGTTAGTCATCATGATCCATGTGTACTATTAAATGCATACTATTGCTATGCTTGGAAATCTAAGCCAACCATAATTTGTTGTAAAATGACAGAATCCAAGTAAATAAAAACAAAAGATGTATCGAAACAGGACCCTTGATCATGTTATTATAATGTTACCAACCGCATTATATTTTTCTTCGTAATAGTTTCGCAAGCTATGTACGTAATGTGTCAGCACTTAATTGTTTATCTGTGGGCTTTTGGACCAACTTCTTGTGAAACACATTGTCTTCAAATCTTTATGGCCATAATAGTCTCTTAGTTTGATGTGTTTTTTTTTCCACATGACAAATTACTTAAGGGTGTACTTAGGCACCTTGCCACATCATTTGCATATTTATGTGTTTATTCAACTGAAAGCCAGTAATTGGGTTTGTTTGTGTGTGTGTGTGTGTGTGTTTGTTTGTTTTTTTGCTTTGTTTTTGGCCATTGGAGAGAAGTGTTCTTAGTCAACCATAAAAAGGCAGATCATACTGAAAACTCAATAGACTTGAATGAATATTGTACTGTAAAAGCTGTATTTTTTGTTTGAGGGTTTATTTTCCCACAAAATTTGTGAGTCACCCATGGGCAGCAAATTTGAAAACATGCAAAACTATTGGCACACTCTATGGTACGTTCTACTGTCAGTGCACTTACAATAGCCTCTGCATCAAATTTCAAAAACAACATCTTGCAAAATGTCTGTGACTTCCTCAAATCACAAAATTATCTGTATGTAAAAATAACAGCTTTTACAGTAAACTTAAATAAATTCTTTACTGGAAGGAGGAAGGTTATGTCATTTTCAATTTTTCACACAATACATGTTCATTATAAGAAGTTTAGATTCCAGTCGCATAATGCAAATTAGCTCTTTATGTGCCACATTCGCACGTCCGACTCTTCGACGGTGTGCCAACTTCGCCCAAACCGATCGATAAATCGCCAAATGCCACAGTACAATGAAAGCGTTTCTCGCGGTTCCATTCCTCTTGTCTAAAAAAAGCTTGCATTTTATGTGGTAATTGACTAACAAGCAGTGTTTCATACTGGATTTAAGTGCAAATTCTGAGTGTCTTTCTCTGCCTTGTGTGCAGAAGTCATATATTTACAGTAATGTAGCTACTGGGCATATGAAAGAAAAGCAATACATAAAGATTTGTCATAGAATCAACATCGATGCAGAGCTTGGCATTTTCTCTACAACTTTGCTCAATTCTTGTACAATTTAGCAGAAACCAATGAAAGTTTAGATAGATTTGAAAAACAAAATGTTTTCTCAATGCATGACTATGTTGGTGTCTCAGAATAATGTGGCACGGGGGGGGGGGGGGGTGTTTCACCATGGCACATAAAGAGTTAGATGAGATGGATGACATCGTTTTCCCCCATGAGCCTCGTAAATTTCTTGCGTACAAACATGCCAGCACATTCAGGCAGACAGTCAGGGGGTTGTGGTAATTTTGTTTGTCCAGGGAAATCTGCAAAAGAACGATGTGTTTTTAACCCGTTGAGGACAAGTCCCCGAGTATACTCGGGCAAGCGTCTGTGGGAAATGCGTGTTGTAGCAAAATCAAACCATCCTCAATGGGTTAAACATGAGTCTGTGAAAAAAGTTGTACACATAGATGTGTTCTGCAGCTCATTGCACGTTTTGTTTATTTTTTGTTTGGTTCTGTTTTTACTAATTTCAATGAATAAAGCCAATAAAACAAGAAGCGGTCTTAAAATAATACATTTTCGAATATTGGAAATCATTCAAAATTGGAGAGAACGAAAAAAGAGCTCAATCTGCAAATCAAATCTATATTATATTTTCTTTGTGTAACAAAGTTCAAACTACTGTATACGCCATATATTTCGCGAATCTGGAATTCCTGATGATTTCGCGAGTGGTTAAATCTGCGATCGTGGAGTCCTGTACTGAACAGAAAAGTGTACTTTTATGCATATGTCGCATTCACATCGGGATCACAGTCAATATTTTCGCGTGTCTATAATTTCGCGAATAGCACCTGGACTCGCGAAATTGGCAAAAATAAAAACCTCATGAAATATTTGGCATATACAGTATGTATTTCTCTCTTAAAATCACATTATCACGGGAGGATCATTGAAACAGACATCAAATTTAGTATTTCCTTGGAAGGGGGGGAGGGGGGCATATGATCTGTATATCATATTGTCACCAAGTTTGATATGATGTTTGAAGTGCATGCCCTGCCTATGAATGGAAGGTGCTACGTTCCCCATGGTTCCTCCACACTGGCTGAATGTTTGCAAACCCGCCAACAGAGGTCTCCCTTCCACTCGATCCACATTTTGTATTAATTCTAGCAAGGACTGGGCATGATTTACAGAGTGCTCCTGTAGGGGTGGTTCCTTAATATGGGACAGGTTCCTGAACAGAATCTGTGATGTACTTTTCTCTATTAGTTGTGTATTTGAGAGTGTGTTCCTTCATGTGATAGGATGGTATAATTGCCATACTACAAGTCACACCTTTGGTGCAGTTTAGTGAAGGGTTTGTATTTTTAGTACACATCTTATCAACTCTGTAGAGATACTTTGTCACAGTGCTAGCACTATAAAAGGCATACAGATAATATTACACAGTGCATTATGGGATATAATTATATTTGTAAAGCTTGTTTTTATGGCCTAGCAGGCAATCATACATCTAAAAAAAAAAAGTTTTGGTTGTGACTGATACTTGTATATATCTGGCTGTCATTATGATCAGTAATGGAATTTCATAACAGAAGGTCTATTTGCCGAAACAATTGACACTGTGATCTATCCTTCTATATTTGTGACCCGCTACAACAAAAGGATCCGAAAGTTGGGGGAGGTCGATTTTCTGAAAATAACATGACATTATTTCCTTACTCTTAAGCTTTAATGTCATATATAACATGACTCACAAAAGCACTCGGTTGTGAAAATATCAGTGATTTTATGAGAGCATGTCGAGTGGTTTAGGAAATCAGCGTTTCGAGAAAACTGCCTTCAACGTTTTCCTTCCGATGCAATAGTGATCAAGGGGAGGTTTTCACCTCTTGACAATAGAAGGTATGTTCCTAGCAACCTCCACGATGTTCATTCAAGCTTAGCACCAGCGGTCTATGCATGACCAATCATTACCCAGGATGCCATGCTCTGACCAATAAGATCACTCCCTCGTTGCTATGGGCGGAGTCTATCTGCGGCGATAAATCCAAGTCTTCAGACATGGTTCTGTTTCGTCGAAAGTCAGAAAATCATGGCTCAGAAAAACGCTATAATTTCTTACCTTTCCTTTGATCATTTATCTTCAAAATTTCAGCAGTTGATAGACAAAACATCAGCCTACAAAATCATGTCAGAAACAGAAATCTGATGGTTTTGACAATCTGACTTCAAACTCAGTTTTTGATTTTCTCGGCTCAGCCATCAGCGACTTTCGGATCCTTTTGTTGTGGCGGGTCACATTTGTCACAATACCCATGCACCCTCACAGGAATGAAGGGCAAGGTGGAGGTTTGCCTATGCCGGTTTTTGTGGCAATGAATTTTCACTCGCCTAATACTTAGAGATTGTGTAATATCTAAATTTGAGATTTGTTTTCTGTGGCTGCTCCAACTCATGTGGCATTCACGTCAGCTGTGGACAGTTTTTGTTTTGTTTTGTTTTGTTTTTTCAAGTACAGAGTTTATAGAGATGGTGTCAGCATCATGCCATGAGGAAATTTAGACATGTAAAGAATACATTCAGTTCAGTTCAGTTCAAATTTATTTCATTTTTTTCCACAAAAAATAATATATAAACGTAAATCTCTCTTTCTTCAGTGACAAAAAATGATGCATGTACATTTATACAAAGAAAACAATAATTACAGACTTTCAGCAAGGATACATTACAATGGTTGCTAAAGTAACTAAACTGAAATAATGTACAGATATTGACTGGTACGGGGTGGAATATAATATTCTTTGGACCGCCAGGGAGTTATATTTTCCCAAGGGATTATATTTTCCCGAAGCGCGCAGCGCTGAGGGAAAATAAGATCACAGATTATATCGATCCAGACTGCAGTTTTTGATAGTAATCGTTTGCTCACCCAGTTACCGACGTGGTCCCACACCCTTATATTGGTGTAATTGTTCGCATTGCAACCGTAAGAGGGCGACACACATGGGAAAAATATATTCATTTGACCAGTTGGTGAAATATAACGAGCTGGGAAAATATAACATTTGCGATCCTCGCAAACAGTATCATGTGACGAGCTCTTGACCAATCACATACCAGAAACTGTCTAAGCCATCTAATATTTATCAATATGCATTATGTGAAGAAAATTGAGGGGCCCACTAAAAAGACAGAGCTTGTAGAGTGTGGACCCCTCTTAGATATACAATGTATATTGAAATATGACTGAAGCAAACTTGATGTGCTACTACAGACAGGGATGCATCAGAGTTGTGTGAAATGATGTCACATCAGTGACACAGTGCTCAATAACATAATTGACTTGTTAAAGGGATGGTATATTATTGGTTGAGGGGAAGATTCAGCTTTTAACGTTTTCGAGATATTCAGAAACCTATATTCAGAAACCACAATTATGAAATGTTAAAGAGCATACAATTCTAAGGGGGAAATGAAAGTTTATTTGATGAAAATCAGTTTTGAAATGACTGAGATTGATCCAAAACAAGGTAAAACAAAGCGATCCTAATTAAAGGTGCATGGTCCCGGTGTTTTAGTCAAATGCATACGCGGGCGCACGGCGCAAGTTTCCTATAGAGACCTATGCTATCGACTCCTCTTTGGCGCTAACGCTGTGGCCCACTTCCCCGAGTCCAAAGAAGTCCGATCCACTGTAGTCAGTGGTCCGATCACAATTCAGCTCATGATTCGGCTGAGGGGGATGACAGCTGTAGCAAACTTCTTTTGTGATGTCATAATAAGAAGCACATAAAGGGTATGCACGCACCCTGGCATTACTACAGACTGCGTGATGCGCAGAGAAGACAACGAAGGCAACGTTACTTAGCAACACATACGCGCTTTACTCTTGATGACAGCTCAGCATCGGCAATCTTCGTATCAATGCTAACGGTGATCGGCAGTATCGCCCTCTACACTACCGGGACTATTCACCTTTAAAGTGGTAGCTTGTCGCATTTTGTTAGGATCGTTTGGTTTGAATATCTCAGCCATTTCAAGACCAATTTTTATCAAATATACGTTGAATTTCTCTAAGAATAACATGTTCTTTCATATTTCATACAAGATTTCTCATTATCTCACAAATACACACACAAGCAAAAGTTGGAAACCTGCAGCCCCATCTAAACCCAAACTGTACCATCCCTTTAATCCTCATCTTTCAATTCAACAGTGTTTGCAGAGCCTCATATCATTATATCGCACCATTATAACATCATAACCGATAAACAGGAGTCCAAATGACAAGATATTTCATCGCATTTTGCAGTATCTGAACGCGTTTAAACTGAAATTGGGTCACCTGGATGAATGAACACCAGATTATCTGAATTCCCTCTTCCAATGTTATTAAAAAAGTGACAATTTTTTGTTGTTGTTTCGTGTTTAACCTGTTCCGTACGGGAACCTGGTGGCCTGCATATTAAGTCTATGGGCATTTCAGAATTCGGTATGGAACGGGTTGAGTTCCAATCAGGAGTGAAGGAGAAACAAGGTTAATGTAGACCTTCCTCTTCAGAGCATGTTGCGGTTGCCGCTTGACAGGCAGAAGCTACACTGCTTCCCTCGCCAAAAGTCAAGTCTTGCGGATTAGATCCTGACATGATGATTGAGCAGTCTCTTACAGTTTCTCTTCAGGCACACACCATTGACGATGAAACACCTCATTCACGATGGGACTCCAGAAATCTGTTCGTACTACATGTACATATCAAACTGGTCAGTGGGAAATATTAAAGACCTATACATTGTTGTAATACATGAAATTGGGGAGGGGGATTGGCAGAGAAAGACACATACAAATATTTTACAATTTCGTACACTTTTGATCTTTTTTTTTTCTGTGTACTGCTGATGGGAATGAGAAAATGCCATGATTTTCTTTCTCCTCCTCAGGCAAACTTTCTTGAAAATTTGAATGCAGTTCTCATGGCTATGGCTGAGGAAGCATATTATTTGCAGACTTATTATTTTGTTTTCATTTGATAACACAGGTACTTTGTACTATCAATATATATATATATATATATATATTTTTTTTTTTTACTTGTGGTGGATTGAAACCATACAGCAGATTGAAGGTAGTCAGAATGATGGAAATTTTCTGTAACACTTTACAAGGAAATATGATCAAGATATACAGTGCTTCTTATAGTATGAGACCATGGTCTAACAGTAGAGGTATCAGACATGGGATATGTTTGTGGCAGAAATAGATGTAGATACTGTAAAACACAATATTTTCGCAGCATGAAATTTTTGCAAATGGGAGCCGACGACCTTATTCGAAGCATTAAATTTTTGTGAGTTGCCTCCAACATTCAATGCTTATAGTGTAGACAGGATCTTTAGCGTGCATTTTAATTTCACGGAACTCGACTCTCGTGAAATTCGCAAAATTAACATGCACGCGAACATTCCTCGTTTTACAGTAGATGGATAGATAGATAGATAGATAGATATAATACATTGTACATTGCTATTAGTAAATGTAAGATAAGCAGAGACATAACAAGAGATATAGTTTTATGTTATAGAGACAGAGAAAGAAAGAGAGACACACACACACTATGCACATTATGTAGATTAAACAGAACACATGCAAGAGTGAATAGAAAGATATATATGGCCAGACTGAAAATATATTCTATATAGAGAAAAAGATGTAGGTAGAGTGTAGAATAGGTGGGAAAAGAAATGGAAAAAGACAATGTGACTGGCATTGTGAAAGCAATAGAGGGCAGTGTTTCACTTTATCATGAGGGGGCAGGCAGCCTTTTCCCCAAAATGATTCACCTCTTGAATGATCCTGTCAGACAGCAGGTTACTTGAGGACGAACAGCTGTTGATTTTAATCACTGATACTAGGACAGTGAAATCATTGGCTTGCCAATACCGGCATAGATGGTCCCCTTCCCAACGCGCCAGTTTTCCTGTCAACATAGGCCTACTTGTAGGATTATGTTTGGGTATAATATACACATGACATTTTAGATTTTCATCATAGTGTCAGAATGTCAATGCCATCTAATAATGTTTTGCAATGATAAATGAAACACAGTACTCTAATAATGGTAATAACAGAGATTAGTTTCCAGTGTATGTTGACAGTAGTTGAAGAGTTTGAATGCAAAACAAGTACAGTAGCTGCAAAGTTAACTCTTCGAGGATGAGCTGATTTTGCCATCACACACATTTCCCAAAGACACATCTTGGGTATACTCGGGACTAGTCTTCAAGGGGGTAGAGACCATCACCATATACAGGCAAACCTGTCTATAGCGGCCACCCAAGGGAGACGGAAAAAGTGGCCGTTATAGACAGGTGACCGCTATAGACAGGTAACCCATCTTTGTGTGCATTGCTTACTTAAACATGTACACGTGTCACTGTCGTATCCTTACATGTACATGTATGTGTGTACGTATGCACACACCGTGTGTTTCATGCATTTAACCATGCCGGTGTATAGTTGCACAGTAGTATGTGTATTGTCGTGATGACTGAATGAGGGATGAATGCAGCGGTGGCGATCACTGAACGTTGCCCGCACGGCTATATACAAAGCAGAAAAACACGCTGAATTATCGGCTCGGCTACGGCTCCATTGGGTTTTTGGCTGCTATGGAGAGGTTGAAATCTACCGCGGGAAACAAAATTTGTGGCCGCTGGCCGCGTTAGACAGGTGGCCGCTATACACAGGGTCTCTAACAGGGCTTTTCTCTTGGGGGGATTTTTCAGTGGCCGCTATAGACAGGTGGTCACTATAGACAGGTGGCCACTAAGACAGGTTTGACTGTATATATATAATTTATAGAGAAAACCAAAAGCATTTTCATGAAACCACGCTTGTTACACAACAAATATTTTGAAGATGTTATTAAGATTATCACATATATTTTACTACTTTCTTTGTTTACCTGCAGAATCTAATCTCATATATCTTTCATTGTTGAAATGGAATAATCAACTTTTGCATTCAAATTCTTCATATAATCAATTTATTGCCGTAGCCCTCAAAATAAGAATCTGGCAGAACTGATATGAGCAATTCAAATGATATCAATTTCAAAAAAAAAGTAATATATCAAGACTGATTGATTGCCAAGACATATACATTATTTCATTTTCAAATATTTTATAATTGATAAGGTTGTCAGATTAATGCATCGTTTGTGCCAAACCTGGAACAAATACGATGATCAGATGAAGATGTCAACGGGAGCTTGAGGGGTCAAGTGGTCGCCTAAATTCAAGATGACCGATGGAATGTTTGCGTAATCAATCAGTGTGAGGGCTGCACCCCGGCTGCAGTATGTGCCCAAAGGCAGGCCAGGAAATGAGTCAGGGTGTGGGTAAATTGGGATCAGCAAAACAAAACAAAAAAAAGTGTTTAAAAAATGACACTTTCTAGAGGGAAGTGACCAGTCTCTCTCACATGGCCATGCCTTGCCCGCTGGGTAGGATGACTGTGCCAAAATGGACTGATGTGGAAGAAATGTCAGGTATGGATTTCATGTCATCGTTTTCTACTTGACCTGGATATAATTCACATACAACAACTATAATCAAAGTGGCATTTGTGAATTAATACTAGTGGTACTATTAAAAAATCAGTGTAAGGCCAAGTCCCATTGGGACTGATCAAGGGCAGATCCAAAAATTCTGTAAAGGGGGGGGGGGGGTGGGGAGGGCGCAACTAATATTTCTTGTGCCACTTCCGGGTTTCATTTCATTTTTTTTTTCTTTTTATTTCTTTTGTTTTCAATGAAAAATAAAGGGGGGTGTACGCAGGTTGTGCCCCCCTCTGGATCTGCCACTCCTGATTGTGACATCACAATTGCATTGTTTTAGTAAGCTTTCCATTCATACTGCAACAACAACAGCAAAACATTGTGAAGTTATATTACACTTAAGAAATATTGAAAGTCTTGGCCGTCATAAAGGGGCATAAGCAATTCCCTCAGCAGTTCATTGCCCACAAGTGCAGCTGTGGCTTATAGCCTGCATCAAAAAATAAGACAAAACAAAAGCAAAACAAAACAAAAACCTCTGTGGTTTGAAATGTTTTGGAGTGGTCCAGAAGATGGACAGTATACCCTAAGTTGTATGACAGATTGTCAGGGAATTGGTTTCGGTAGTGGGTAGCAGTGACTATAGGAAAGATCTATCACTTCTTGTCCACAATAAAACTCCATTTGATCAGTTTGTATACTTTAAGGTTTTACTGTAGTTGGATTGGCGAGATGGAAGAGTTGAGTTTTGAGTTGAGTTTGAGCTTTTTAGAGTTGAACTTCCCTTTAGACAGAATCACTGTTTTGTGATGTGTAAAGTGGAATTGATGAATATATTGTTGGCAATTATTGTAAACCACATGACTGTTGGGGTTACTCAGTATGACCAATAAATAATCAAGCAATCATTTTGCATTAATCAATCATAATTTATATACAACAGATTGCATCCTATCAAAAATAATTAAGCATATTTGCTAGTCAATGTACTTCACGAACATGTTCAATGTGCATAGCATTTGTAATGTGTGGAATGCATGGGCAATAACTTTTTTCACTTTGATGAGTCAGTATGTTTGGTAACATGCAACCTCATAATAAACATATATGGTATTTGCTCAATCCCAGCAATATGTCAATCAAACCCTAGTAACTTTTTATGCAGGATTTCACAACAAGTGCCACAAACATACAGTAGCTGTGCACAGTTACTTTGACAGCAGCTCTGCATCACAGTAGTTGCCATGGTGACTGCAATGGTGATAGATTGCACCAATCACGAACTCTCTATGTGAAACATGACATCCATATTTATGTGATTGGCATGCAACAGTTGAGGTCTGTGTTTGTGGTGGGATGATGTCAACAAAAATCAAAATTCATATAAAATCCAAATCACTACAGGAAAATTAAGGAAGTGTGAGTTGTGATGACTAGAAATAATTTCCCATTTTCCCAGAAAAACGAACAGGTGCGTGTGGATGGCATCGCTGGTAGGATTAACATGTATTGACTGAAGGAAACCACTGTAATTGTGTCAGAGGTGCTACCTACCCTGCAGAGGTAGAGCTGGGGGTCAAGAGTTTGAGCTCTTGACCTCAGCAACAAGGGTTCAAACATTCTGTAATTCCTGGTGTTTGTGAAAAAAAAAAATTGAATGATATTCGTTATTCAGGTTTGTTACTCCGAAACACACAAATTCCCTATACCTAGATGTTTGTTAACCTAAGAATAATAAAGGGTTTATTAGTCCGAACATTTGTGGCATTATTTTTAAGGTTTGCAATTTCGAAAATGAAATAAGGTTTGTTATTCCGGAGGTTCGATAATAAAAAGAAGGTGTGTACTAAACATTACAAATGAACCTTAAAGTATTTTGTTTTCCGACGAGCAAACATGCAAAATGATAAACATCATTTATTTTTTGGATATTAATAAACCTTTGGAATATCAAACCTTGGTCAATTTTTGATAAACTAAGCTTTTGGAACAACAAACCATCATTTTTGGATTAAAAACCAGTGGAATAACAAACTGTAACCATATTAAAGGACAAGTTCACCTTCATAGAAATGGGTTGAGTGAATGCAGCAATATTAGTAGAACACATCAGTTAGAGTTTGAGGAAAATCAGACAATACGTTCAAAAGTTATGAATATTTAAAGTTTCTGCTCAGTCACGACTGGATAAAAAGACTTCTATAGCTTGTGATGTCACATGTGTACAACGATATGAAGAAAGAATAAAGAAAAATCAACATATTTTCACTTTTCTCGGATAACAAAAGAATACTCGTTTTTTTTCTTTCAGAAGGCAGGGAAAATAATATTACCCTTAACATACGTCAGTAACAAGTTGAAGAATTAATGTGCACTTTATTCAAAAAGTGGAGTTTTGTGAAATTCTCTTTTTATTTTCCTTGTATCGTTGTACGCACATGACATCATCCACTGTAGTCTTCTCATCCAGCAGTGACTGCACAGATACTTTAAAAATTCATAACTTTTGAACGGATTGTCCGATTTTCCCCAAATTTTCACTGATGTGTTCTACTAATATTGTGGCATTCACTCAATCCACATTCATATGAAGGTGAACTTGTCCTTTAATGTCATCACTATAATCCCTGCACAAAGGATGCTGAATTCATTACTAGTGTCAGCATCATTATCACGTCATGGTATGACTTCTTCTTTCCATAATGCTGAGTGTTTTGTGGTGTGGACACATCTACATATTCCCCATTCTGTCATATCACTGGAAGTAAAAAAAAAAAAAAAAAAAAAAAAGCAGCTCTCTTTCTTCCATTCTGAATTCATTGTTTCTAGTGTAATATTGGTTGTCAGTGAAATTGAAATTTCATCCTACAAGGTCAAAAGATTTTTCTTTTTATCACAGAACCCTTAGACCAAGAGTGCCTGATCCCTATTTATATTTTCTTATGCAAATTTCTGTGCTAATTTTTGTTGTTTTTGTTGCAAATGTGGATCGTAGGACATCTTGTTGTAAAGTGAAGTCAATGTACATTTATTGATAAAATTCAACAATGATTAGAAGAAATAGTAATTAAGAATCAGTGAAAAAAAAAAGATGCATCTGTAAATCAGTTAAACAGTTGATGACTTGTGTCTCCAGGTAACTGATGCGCAATAGTATTCTGGATTCTGATGGCAGCAACTTTTGGCCCCTTTGGTACATTAAATGCATTGTGGACGGGAAGTGTATCAAAGAAAATATGTAAAGCCCAAAAGATAATAAAGAAACACAAATAAGCCGATGCAGGGAATAATTTCTCAACTTGAATTTGATTTGCAATTCCATCTGATGAATATCATTTTAAATGGCATCCTGTACACTTCTATGGAAGGAAACTGCTACCTAAAAGTGTAGCAGTTGTATTGAAAAAAAAAAACATAGTAAATTGTGATGTGCAGTGCCAGGAAAATTATTCCTTGCTATATATACTTCACAAAGAAATCAGATGTAGGCATGTGCTGAAACAAAACCCTAATAGTGGATTGTGCCAGAGAGTGATAATGATAATTCAGAAAATAGAATTGAAATAATTTTTTCTCAAATATGTTTATATCTCAGAGAAAGAGAAATATAGAGAGAATTTTCTCAAATATAAGAGATGGAGAGAGAATAAAGATATGTGTTGGGGGGGGGGGGTAAATAGGTGATGATCACAGTGAACTGACAAGGAGATCTGTTCAGCCAAGGGAAGTGGTTGTAATTGTCCTGATGCCGTTCGTGGAAAAATCCTCCTGAGCATCATCCAACACCTGATGTTCTGGCTGACATTTGGTGATCTTCAAAAAAAACCACACTGAACGAAGTCTCTCACACAATGAATTATTGTCCACGTGTCTGGACCTCCGAGGGTTCTCAGTCCTCATTTTCTCCTGGCCTCACACGCCAGTCGAGTCGACATCCCTACCGAATCTTAGCTCCGAGGGATTGGAGGTGAGGGTGACATTTGGAGCAGCTTGAAAGGGGGCACAGTGAGTTGGACTGTGATGGTGTTTGTGGGTAAGAACTTTAATATCTTAGCTTGATTGGAAGTTTGATCTTTGTGTCTAGTCATTTTTTCTTAAGGTTGACTTTCTCCATTTGTACATGCAGCTGGATTATCTATTATCTACTGTGTATACATAATGGAGAATGTGTGCAGAAGTGTCCAGCCTGGACAGAATAATCTATTTATTGTACATGATGTGGAAAAATTTAAATTTTTCATTGACTCTGTCAAATCCAGTCTTGTAAACTTCAGCATGGAATTTATAGACTTCTTACAAGCATTTTATTTTTAAACATTGTCATCCCAGTTTTAATAGATCTACAAACAAGAAGGGGATTAGTTGCAATGTCATCAATTCAGATACAGAAATTGAAATCATACTCAGTACCTACGTGCTTTCTATATTTTGTATATGCTGGATGATTATCAGTATATTCAAATATTTTCCAGAAAAAAAAAATTATAGATGTATTGGGCAATACAAATAAAATATTAGTGCTATTAGCTGATCACAACTCTGTTTGATAATAGGGACATTATATGTCCAACTCTGTTTCATAATAGGGACATTATTTGTCACTTAACACAAAAGTAAACTTTTATTACAATTATGAAGATAATTGAGCTGTGAAATTATGAATTTCAAAATAGGTTGTAAAACTTGATTAATGATGTGCTTATAAAGTAATTGCACTATTTTTATGTGACCTTGATTTTTTTTTTCACTTTTTACATTCATATATTCTTCCTGACTCTGTGCCTTCAGTTCTAATAACCATGATAGTAATGGTCAATTATTACTTCCACCAAGGAAGGAGGTTGTGTTTTTCATTGGTGTTCGTTAGTTTGTTTGTTTGTTTGCAAAATCACTCAAAAAGTTGTGAATGGGTTTGAATGAAACTTGCAGAAAAAGTTTACAATGACACTATGAACAGATGATTTAATTTTGGCAGTGATCTGCGAATTCTTATGGATTTTTGAAGGATTTTCAATTAATCTTTTTGATAGCAGATAGGGTCTATAAACTTGGGAGTTCAAGCTGGGTGTATTTGAGGTTTGCACGATACAAGCTCTAAAGCGCGTGCTCTGCTTGGGCGAGGCACCACATAGCTATTAAAAAAGCTGATGACATGAACAAAAGGTTGCTATACATGTATTGAGAAACTGGGTGATTTCCAGCATGCATGTATAATGGGTGGAAATGAGCTGCTTGGCAGATGTCTGTGCTCTACGAGTGCTTTTCTAGTTGTATGTTGTATCTACCAAGTTTGCAGATGCACAGAAAGCATGTGTAGATATGAACAGCCTGCTTCTCATATTGCTAGATGATCCTGATAGAATGGTATTTAGCTGAATTTTGTCAATATGTTTTGTGAAGGGTATGGAAGATGTTCCAAGTTTCAAAGAATATACACAATGTATTAACATCAGACACGATGTTTCTATATCTGTGAAAAATGTCCAGTGCCCAGAAGGAATTTCCACTGAATCTTCATGCCTCTCGAGTAGCAGCTGGGCACAAGAAAATATGTGTATTTGAGTCTACCAAAGGATGATGTAATAGAAGTGGATGTAAGCAGATTATGACTCTGAATTGCATTTATGGCATGCACCAATACTTCCCTTCTGATTTCACTGAATAGACAAGATCATAAACAATTAATATTTCAATTACCAGGGTCTAGCAATATGGTTATATAGTGACGAGTAAAAGGAGTTGTAGTCATAAAATCAGCATTATTGCATTTAAATAAAGCCTTGTGATTTTTTATTTAAGATATAAGTGTCGCAAGTCACTTTGATAGTTTCACTCCAATTTAAGGGACCTATTAAACTTTGATAAAGTCAACCCTTCAAACAAAATCATTGTTCAATGTGATACCTCTTTTTTGTTTGTTCATATGTGTTCATTGCCTTTGTGTTTTTGGCCAGTGAACGCCCTTCAGCAGACAAAGGTTTGAAGCAAACGTTTTGAGTAGTCTGTGCAGGTGGTTTTTGATCATGGTAAGAGCTTAATGACTGTTGTCACCTTTTTCACCTGTTCTTTCACCCTACTGACGAGCTGGGATAGCCTGGTTTTTCTACTAGAACAACTTAGAAAAAGAAAAAAAACAACAACAACAACAACCAAAATCCTGTGCTGGGTTCAGTTACCGCAGGCTGCTGGTAAGTTTCACCACTGCGTCCCACTCCCACGTATGCGAAGGCAGGAAAGATGAAGAAAAGTGTGTCACACTCTTAATTAGAGGCCTTGACTCTTTTTGTCCCCAAAGGGTGGACTGTCCCAGGTATGGGGGAGACCCAAGACAGGACAAAGGGTTTTAGCAGTGGAGTAACATTAAAACGACCACGCGAAAAGGTCTCAACCATTCACGGCAAACAGGTCACATCTGCTGCAGGGACTGGGTCACTCAGATTAGCATCTATCTACGTCAGTTCTCACATCAAAGCTATCCAGAGGGACGTGGTAGTAAATGGGATTTGACGAGGAGACAGCAGAGTTTGTCTAAAATTAGGACTTGTACAGGGGTGGAGTTTTGGTTTTTTGTTTTTTTTTGCTCAAACAAGACATTACATTAGGATCAACTCATAGAATCTCTTTTAAATCATTAAAATGTGATTGCTGTTAGAATATTGAATAGCACCGTAGGAGACATAAAGGAAATCATTTTGGACTGTTGTCAAAATGTCACTGTCTACATCTGATCTTGCCATGAAAGTAGTTATTTTGGTCATTTGTAAAGTCGTCACTGCATTAGAAAGAATCTTGATTTGGTTTTTTGTTCATATAAAAGCATAAAGAAAGACAATGTTTGAGCAGTGTAAACATATTTTGTTTTACCTTTTAAGTTTTTAACTGTAAACCAGAAGAAATCGGCAAAAAGAATCAACAAAGTTATCATTCCAGATTTGCCACTGTCATATGAAATTGATGCATCATAATAGAAATAATGTCATACTAGAAATTATGATAAAAGTTCCCCCACCCCATCTGCCATCCCCTTGTCCATGGTTCTGCATTCGCTGAAGGTAAAAATAGAATTTGTGTGTCCTAATTCATACCATATTTCTTTTTACTCCATCAAGGAGACAGCACGTCACTCAATATGAATTTGCCTAAATTTGGAAATCTATTTAGACTTCTAAATTGTCCTCAAAAAACTGGGGAAGAGACAAAGGAATATCAAGGTGGATTAATAAATCAAATGTAATTAATTTTTTTCATATCATGAGACTAATATTTTGACATTTTGTGGTAAAATATTTATGTGGAAGATATTCCCATTCTTTGTCGAATTAATATTGAAATGAAATGAATTCAGTGAAATGAAATGAAATGAATATTGGGAAAAGATATGTAGATCTCATGTATATTCATTGCAGCTGTCTTGAAATGAAGGCTATCAATATGCATCATCTTTTTCTCATCTTAGATAATGTATCTTTATACACCTGTACATAGCTAGCTTCCCTGCTTTTCATTTGGCATGGTACTACGGGAATTCTGGGTAGTATAATACTAGACTATCATTCTGTTGTACAACATACGACCTGCATGGCACATTAAAGTGAGATGCCCAGTCCAGCCATAACCTGTTCAGGGGTTTGTGTAGATGTCTTGATCTTATTCCTCTTTAAATACATGTACACACTACACCCTTCATAATATTTTCTTTATCATTCCAAGGTATATTATTCTATTGCATATTTTGTATGTAAACTTTAGTCATATTAAGGTAACCTCTAGCTCACCATCGCCACCTTTGAGCCCTATCAAACTTTTACTTCAGTTCTTTTTTAATCTCTGGAGAAAATAACTTTTTTTTTTTTTTTACAGTGATGCCTTGATTTATGATTCTAAAGTGGTAAAGGCAAGTGGTGCAAGTAAAGAAACCCTGCTTGGTTTTGTAGCGAGCTTAGCTTGGAAATGAGTGTACAAACTGGGTCGAAACGTAAGAGGGATTGAAATCAGATTTGAATTATCTCTAAATTGTCAGTTTCTGTCTGTCGGGAGCAGGCAGGCAAGCCCACGGAGCCTAAAATTATACGGCGTACGTACGTCAATCGGTCCGGGTCCAGTCATAGCGGTGCCAAATGTGAATCAGTAATTCAAGCAGAATGGGAGTCATTGTCAATTATCGGTCCTAAGTCGCCCTCATTAGGAAGGCGAGATCATTATCGGCCCGTCCTACGTCATTTGTGCGCATTCCTCGACTCTGACTGCGTTGGGTAGGCTCGTTTCAGGTGTTTCAGACAGTTGCAGATTTTAATAGCGAGGAAAGCAGAAAGCAGAGTTAAAACTCTGTGGTGAATTCCATGAGGTGTTGATTAGCAAGAGTCATTATTTTCACATAGGTAATTTGAAATGTGTGCAAATACTACATTGTACTGGCTAATCCCATCTGACTTAAGTCTAACTGGAAGCAATCCAAATATCCGATGATGAATATCCTCCCCAATTCTTGTCATTTTGATACAATAGCCTGTCATCGAACCTGTCTCTCTGGTCACTTTGACCATCAAGGCCTGCTGGACATCCTCCATCCTGATGTTCGGTCACTATCTCTGACCGGAAACTTGATATCAAAGGTTCCAGTGCTGAGCAGCGAAGGCTACCTTGAGTTATGGTCAAATCCACATACTCTCAATATCTCAAGGATAATATCAACAAAGAGCCTAGTGCTTTCCAACCTTTTGAAATTGAAGCTGGGTTGGGAGTGTTGGAGATATCTTGTCAATTTCTCATAACCCTGTATGTGCCCATTCACTAATCTTTACTTACCAGATGTTTTCATCAGCAATTAGTTAGCCCATCCAAACTGTACTTTAGCATGTGAAGTTGTAGATTAGTAAATCCACTCGGGGGGGTGTTTCATAAAGCTGTTCGTAAAGTTACGAACGATTTACGAGCGACTGGTGATCAGTTCTTGTGCTGAATTATGAAAATTCTGATAAGTATGGCACATCAGAACTGATTTCCAGTCATTCGTAAGTTGTTCATAACTTTACGAACAGTTTTATGAAACAGGGCCCAGTAATGGTGTATCAAAAAATGTGTCTCATATTCCAACAGGAAGGTTGTGACAACACAATGGAGATTAAGGCATCGGGTAATCTCTATCTGTTGACAATTAGTTTTTAGACATTTAATGTGCCAATCAGCAAAGAAAGTTAATCAGTAAACACAGCAAGGGTTGAGAAGTAACCAAAAAGATGCTCGCTGGTCAAATACATAAAGAAGATTGTATTCATACTTTTTACATTTAAGCTTTTTCAAGACATAATAGATTATCAGCAGTAAATCAGAACACTGCCTTGTCATGAGGCTGAGGCAGCATTTGTGCCACAAATACTCCATTGACATCAGCGGGATACATGGGGGAAAATATCTAAAGTTGGCAAGTGACATTTGTGTATCCCATTTTAGATATTTCTGAACAAGACCATAAAGACTGTCCCAACAGCTGACTGCCTACTCGTAACTTGTCTCAGATAAGTGAAATAATTGTTTCATTTACTAAAAAGTTGCTTACTAGTGATCCTTCTCGAGAGATTTTAAGTTTTTCTGTCAAATTTGGCATCTCAGAAATAGAAGCAGAGTACCTGTATATTTCATTGCTTCTGTGTTTTAAAGCAAAAACCTGTCTTTAACCATTCAATCAAATGACTGCTACATATCATCCTGATGGTTTGAAAGTCAGGTGAGTGTGACACTGTAATGGCTTTGATTTTTACTTTTATGCTTTTGTAGGAATTAGATGTTTCTCTTCGTTTTGGTAGGGAAGACAACAGAGAAAGACAGTATACAAGATTTTAGTTCAGTCAGCAACTTGGTGAATGAAGTCGGTACTCTGAAGCATTTCCTCTCAAGTTAAAGCCGCTTTGAAACATTGCAGGATTATTTAGCCCTGTTTAATTCCTAGCTTAGAATTATTTAGCCCTGTTTTCTTCCTAGCTTCCAGATACAATGCAAGTCTTGAACAAGACTAAGTCTGCCAAACTTGCAGCCAGTATGGTTGCTAGGAAGATGCGAGTAATGACGACTTCCCCTTGGCAACGAACCTCAGCTCCAGATCTGTGACTCACGCGACCGGGGGTCCGAACGCAAGTTGGAAACGTCAATTACTCTGCGTTGTCATGGACGTTGGGGGGCTTGGAAATAGCTCCTCGTAGAAGACGCGCTCCCGGGCCGGGCAAAGAGAACAATTCTGGCGAGTCGGCGATAATCGCCTGCCCCTTTGTCATGTGCCAGTGAGCGGCTCCCAACCTCACAGTACATTGTACGTAGAAAGTGATTTGGAAAGGTGAGCGAGTTCCCATACCTGTGGACTGCGGGTGGGTTCCTAGAGGATGTTAAGCTTTTAGGAGGTGCTCCGAGGGTGTCTAAGTAGCTCATTTTCGGTGACTCTTCCTCACGTACTCTGAACCTCGCTGTCCCAGGTCACCGGTGGTCATCCTGAATGTAGCGGCCGGCAGAGGCTATCCAAGTTCTCTTTCCCGTGGGGTTCACTTCCCCCCTCTGCATAGATGTGCCGTGTCCTCTGCTTGGACTCTCTTATTCAGAGAATAACCCAGCTACAGATGAGCAGTGACTAAGGAGGCCCCCGTGTCTCGTACAACAGTCTCTGTAGGAAGTGCTATAGGCAGCTAGGAGTCTTATCTGTTGTTGTGTTCCATGTTTGTTTTGGATACACCCCGCAGTGTACTTCCAGTCCTCTGGACACGTGGAGAGGGGGCTTTTTCTTGCACTCGAGAGGGGCGGGTGCATCTAGAAGTTGCTGAGAGTGTGCAAGTTGCAAATGCCATTTCAGCTAGGTGAGTGGAATAAAGAGCCAGATGAAAATATTTAGATATGCTGTTATATTTCTCTCCTAAAGTGGTGTAATTCCCAGTTGTGGTAAGCTGTAATGTATTGTCAATGTTCTTGACCACTGTAAAGCAAGATATTTTTGCGGCATAATATTTTTGCAAGTTGGAGCTGATGACCTTTTTCTCGGCATAAAATTTTCGCAAATTTCCTCTGGCATCTAATGTATTTAGTGTAGACAAGAATTTTCGTGAGCATTTTTATTTCGTAAATCTTTCAAAATTCATGCAAACATTCCTCATTTTAAAGTAATTTGGTATTGCTATTTTAACACATATCTCCCTGGGCTTGATTTTGTCATGTAAACAGGGAGTGAGAGAGGGGAACATTTTTGTGATGTAGCCGGAAGCTTCTGTTAAGAGGGCAACTGCCCATACCTAAAGCCATAGCCTCTGAAATGTGATGAATTCACAAATCTTGCCGATGACACTCTTACAGAAATGCCCCTTGCAGAATGTTTATATGTGGTTCTCACAACTGTTTCCAAAGTGACCATCATGTGTCGTCGTTTTTGCCATTTGTTTATTGTTTTTTGTTTGTCTATTTGTCTGTTGTTTTGGTGAGGGGGTCAGGAAAATGAATACTATTGCCATCTCAATGGTCAATCAGTCAAATGCAGAGAGGAAACAGGGCATTATTTCATTAGATTGCAATGATAAATACAGCTACCATGGTAGTAATTGCAGACAAGAGCAAAGCCATAGTTGTCTTTTTTCATGTCTTGCCAGCTAGTGAATTTGAATAAAAGTAATTACCGGTAATCCATATAGGCTAAAAAAAAAGAAAAGAAGAAGACATATTCACCTGCAGCATTTACAATGTACTATCAGTATAAAGTTGTGGAGAAATCAGTGTACATGGTAGATATATTTTTATGCCCTTTTGTTTGAGTAGCCTATGATGATCATGTTGTATGTACATGATGGAAAGTAACCATATTTGGTTTTGGAATAATTTTTCCGCGAAGCATACATTGATGTCTGTGAGTAGAGCAATGATGCAGGACATTAGATGGTTTCAAACAAAGGGGCAAAATTTTCCCCCATCTCATTCCTAGTGCTTTGGGAACAATATCAGCGTGAGAAGATGTGTGACAACAATTTGATACTCAGAAACTGAAACGACATTATACAGTGTCAGTCATTGTAAATGACTTCATTCACAGTGGCAGTGCTGTCAAGTATGGTTCATATATGGAGTGCCAAAAGAGATTTTGTATTTTTTTTAAGGTTTCCATCCTGCCTCTCTGTTCATTATGAGCTTTTTTTTTTTCTTTTGTCTTTTTGTGTTGTGTGGTTTCAGCTCTCCATACATCTAGTCTTTGTGAACTTAATGTCACCTTTGATGTCACAGGGAGTTACCTGATTGTAAAGTGTGTGTAGGTTGGTGGTTTTGATCATTCTAAGGAGGTGCAGCATGTTGTGGTTTCAAATGGTTTCAATAAGGTATGAAAGAGAAGATGACACTCCTAATGTGATCTATTTTGCAGTATTAAAGCCAATATAGAGCATTAGTTATGGAAATGGGTCAATGTGCTTTTTCTCCAGTATTTTGTTTGACCAATACTGTCAATAATGGTGCCATGTTTCTTAAAGGGAGAGTTTACCCAAACATGTATGTGATTTTCAATAGTGAATGCAGAAAGAGTTGTGAAGCAGTACCAGGTAAAAGTTTCAGGAAACTTTATAGACGATTTACTCTGAAGTTTTGAGGTTTTTAGTTAGTTGCATGTGCTGTCTTCTTTAGATGGTAACTCTATTAGCAATCTGTGCTACTATTCACTTTAGGACATGGAAAGATTATTCAACCTAGCTCTTCCAGAGAGCTTTTGGAGTAACATTAGCCTTAAAACATCTCACTAGCCAGGTAGGAAAGGGGTAAAGGATTGACAATTTCATACTGTACTAAAAAAAAAACAATATATATATATATATATATATATATATATATATATATATATATATATGCTTCTATGCAAAACATAGCTACGTAGAAAAGATAATCCGTTAAAGAAAAATGTAATGAGAAAGTCTGTTCAATCTCAGCTTATTTTTTGTGTGTGAAAAGGGCCATGGTGATAGAAAGATGAGCTGATAATTCTTTTTTCTTCTCAAGGCACGTGATGTTCCTACCCAGCCATCATGTGAGCTGGCTCTGATCGCATTAACCCCTTGCTGTTCACACAGGAAATTTGATCGTGCGAGCAAAGTCGGAGCTGAGAATTAATTGGCTTAATTATCATCACAAGGCACCAAGTTCACGGGCCAAATTTACGACTCCGGGGCAGTCATTGTCAAAGCGCCATGTCATACATGTGTTCAAAAGCATTGCCAATGCACAGCAGTTGTTCCACTGTGCTCTATAGTAGACAATGCTAAGGCACCCATTATCATTTAACTCAGAGTCTAAATGTCACAACCAAGGTCAAATAACAGACTCTGTCCTAGCAAAGAAATCTGTACAAAGAACAGTATACCCGTCATTTGCTCCCCCTTCAGCCGTGAGTTTAGATGAAGTTTGATTATCTTTATTATTTTGGTCAACAAGAGAGTCACATGCTGCTATTCCAACAACTTCCCTGCAATAAGCTGCCATCTATACACAGTCAAGGAAAAAAAAGACTATCTCAAAGTTGAAGGTGACCTTTTTGGAACCATCTTGGCTCTCAAATCCCTGGTTACTGATCAGCAACCCCAGTGGCATTTGGTTACAGAGCAAAAGTTCAACAGCTTAAGTAGTAATCTTCCATACAATGAGGCCATACAGTGGGGTAGGGCGTGTATAGTGGCTTTTAGATCAAGAGTTAAAGTGACATATTAAGTTTTGGTTTCTGTCATTAAGTGAAACATTGTCTCATAGGGTGATTAACAGCATTGTTGTTTTGTGTGTGTGTCATCCACAAAGTCTGCATTGGTTGTGAGAATGGTCAGTCTCAAGGAGTTGTCAGAAACATACATAGATGGCTCATGGATATTCTTGCTGTTGTTGTTTTAATAAAACTGTTATGAAATGGTTGTTTAGTGGGGTCGATACTTTGTGCTTAGTTTTTAAGAGCAAGGATGTGTGCTTGTAGAGGGCACACCCTCTATGAGGCCATGAGTGCCAGAGATAGACCCCCTATTCAGACGCATGCCATTTTATACCAAAACTCGATAATGAAACGACGTATAAGGAATCATTGTATAGCCGGCAGACCGTTCAGACACTAATTTCAACCATTCTGGGAAACGTCGTATAGATGTGCAGTTTCCCACTGCGCATGCTGATATTATAGTCATGAGTGACAGCTGTGGGGTCACATTTTGTGCGCGCTCCCATTAAGCCCCACCCAGTTATGCCATTCTATGGTCGCCATACGTTCAGACGCACACGGAATGCTGATTCGACATCGAGTTCTAGTTTGAAACGATGCTCTGACCGTCGTTTCACTATACAGTACGTATTCGTTATACATCGTTTCGTTAGTCAGCGTTCAGACGTATAAATTTGTTGTATAGCTATACCGTTTTGGTGTAGCTATACCGTTTTAGTAGAATTTTTTTTTTTGCGTCTGAATGCCCTGAGAGTCGAATGACAAACAGACAAAAAAGGGTGGGATTATTTGTGCTCGGCTGGGTTAGATGAATTTTATGTGTTTTCAATTCTGCATAATATTCAGAGCATGAAATAGTTTTACATACGTAGCAAGCAAAATAATTTGTGGACTCTCCTGATTTCTGATTTCTTCCACGTGAAATGCCTGAAAAATTTCCATTTTCATAGTAACACTTAGCGGACAGAAATAAGTGAGTGCACAACTGAAAACAAGTCACACAAAACAATAAAACATGAAATCTATAGCATGAAGAATACCATGCAAATTTAAATGTTACAACAGTCATTGTTACAGTATGACTCCAGAGAGTTGGGTTTTTTTTTTTTGGTCATTAGAAACAACTATGTTAATTTTTTTTTTTTTTGGGGGGGGGGGATTGAGGGTCCCCGTGGGATGAGGGAAAGGGAGGGATGGGGGGAAGAGGTATCCAAAGGGAAGCTTGGCAATACAGTTCAAATTTAGCGCTGCCATTTAGTTGAGGTTAACCTCATTACATCCTAGGCTAACCCCCTGTCAAGTCGATGAAAGTCAGTATGACTCACTTTCAAATTTGGAGACAAAAGAGACACAGAGGGAATGAACAGAAAAAAGAGAATGGGGGAGGGGCAGTTGTGAGGAGCAGGGCTGTAATGACAAAAGATATTGTCCAGAGCTCACTGGATGGCAGTATGTGTCGGATATTGGTCATGTGGTCATCCCAATTGGTCATGTTGTCATCATAACCTCTTTGTCTATGAGATTCCTAGTCGTCTTAGAGATTCTCCCTTTCTCACTACAGAAGGTGAAATAGTTTGTATGCATGTTTTCTTTGAAGTATTTGAAGAGTAGGCAGTGAACAAAGGAACAAAACACTGAACAACAGTGAACAACATTTATTGCTGACATGTAATTATGACTTGTCTAATTTGCAGGCTTGTATGCATGCAGGTTGATTTACAACATTTGTATACTGTACACCTGTACCTAGTGCAATTTATTATTTGAATGAATCCAATGCCTAGGATATCATTGCTGAATCTTTACTCTTAGCTGTTGTTGTTGTTGTTTTTTTATTCAACTGTATTGAAATATAGAAATACGAAAACAACAATTTGCTTAGTACTGTCTGAACATGAAATTACAAACCATGTGTCATTTGTCTGGATGTATTTTGAATCATTACTTTCTAATAGTGATGTCAGTAGAAGCTATTGTTAGAGGTCACTTTTTGTAAATTCTCTCTTGAGAAAAATGTAGATTTGGATTGTTGGTGAAAATCATTTGTAGTAGATAAATGTTTGATTGCCAGACTAGTCCTTCAGACAATCACTGATACAGTGATAGCTGTTCTGGTTGAAAGCTGTCAGAGTATTTCATTTAGTTTTTACATTAAACTTGTTAAAGTATAGGTCCCTGTAGAAAACGAGTGTGAAAGCATGTGATAGACCTGTACAAAGTTGTATGTGAAGCGTGTGATAACATCTTACCATTTACATGGCATACCAATATCCTCTTCCCCCTCTTCCATCTCAGGTGCTTATTGTGGATACGGTGTGCCTGGACGTGGAGACAAAATGTATCCAGTGGACCTCGTGCTCTATTGACGAGTGCACCGAGCGGAGACAGAGTTCCAGGCCTTTCTGCTCCTGCCAACACACCCATGAGGGTAAGCGATGTACCTTGTAGAGCTCAGCATCATTTCTTTGATTTCTTTATTGTCAAAAAAAAAAAAGGAAAGCCAGACCAGTTAAGTGTTAGTGTAATAAAGAGTGAGATATCTATAGGCAAAACAGTGAAAATTTGATCAAAATCAGATAAGAATTAAGGAAGTTATGAGGAATTATGAAGTTTTTGTGTTTGTGTACGTGTGTGCTTATTGTCACACAAGGCTTCTTGAACAGTCAAAATAGATATACAATGCAAATGAGTAAGTAAATTGATGTCATCAGCCCACAGTTTGCTATACATGTAGTTTGTTTGCAAACTCTTGAACTTTCCAATCATTTTGGTCAAGCACAATTATGCCCCACTCTCAAATTGTAAAATATTTGAATTATCATTATTTTTAAGTTATTCAGTCAGGAATGGTAAATATCATGTTTTGACATTTTTGTTGCAAAAAAGAAAAATTGTTCCACAGATTTTATATGTGACAAATGTAGAAAATTGTGAGGAGATAACATCATCAACCTTCTCATGTGCATAATAACAACTGTTTTTTTTTTTTTTGCAAAAACTAGTGCAACCTCACAATTTCATATCTTGCCTAATTGTTATGCAATTTTGATAAAATTCATGCTGTTTTAAAATTTCACTCTTTGTCTTCAAACTAACTGCTTAGTTAATCTGGAATATCTCCAAACTAAATGCTTAATTAATCTGGAATATCTCCTGAACATTGATCAATTCCTTATCAAAATGCTCAGTCCCACAGTACATGATGATCTGTTATCATCACCCTGACCACCATCAACTTTGGTGTGTTTATCCATAGCATGTCCACTTTTGCTAAAGAACTTCACAATCACATTGTGACCATAATGACCTTCTTCATCATTTCTGTCTCTGTGATTATCATCATTATGATTGGTATCAATAATTTTGTGCCAAATATAGAGTTTTCGTTATGTTACAACTAAAGTTGAAGTTGAAGTTGACGTTTATTATCCATATTCACATGTTTACATGGCAGAACACATAGCAAAAGAAACATGCATGAATACAGGATAAAAGTTACCAGAAAATAGCATGAATGCTAATCAAGTCTGAGGCCTGCCTTTGAATATAAAGGTTCTAAAGAAGTAGTACAATGTAAGTATAGTACAATGAATAGCTGTCATCCTTAATTGGTGGTAAGCTATCATTGATTGAGCAATACCAAGATGTTTCAATACCAGCTAGCAAACCAAAGTGCTGAGACTGGAAGTGATATTAATTAACCCATTGAGGATGGACTGATTTTGCTATGACATGCATTTCCCATAGACACCTGGCCGAGTATTCTCGGGACTTATCTTCAATGGGTTAAACAGAAAAGAGGGATGAATGGTCAGTTTGAGATTCCAGGTTGGTTCATTTGAAGCTGCACGTCGCCAGGCATGTCCAGCATCGGTCACTAAATTGGGAAACTAAGAGGGGAGGATGGCTATATTCCGGTCTAATTAGAGCCAATTACTGGCAGGTGTCTTGGTATTGGTAGTGTCAACCACTGTTACAAAATTGTACTTTGCCTCCTTATTATATTTGAGATTGTCTGCTACATGCATGTGAAGTAGACTCTAGATGAGAGTATTGCGACTTTCCTTCTTCGATGGCGTAGGATCTGATTCGCTGCAGTTTCAAGGCCATCTCTGTTATGCATTATGATGCATAAGTCCTCAGTTTGATTAGCCTGTCGAGAACGATCTGATTTTGCTATAGCACTTATTTCCCGTAGACACCTGCCGAAGTATACTCGAGACTAGCCTTCAATGGGTTAAGTGATCACATGTAGCTTACATTGAATTGAGGATGATACCTTTATTATCATTATTCATGATTTACTACAATTATGGCAGGCTGCAGTTGCTGAATTGCTCACAAGATTTTTTTATTTAAATTGAAACTTGCATACATACAAATGTAGCAAAATGGTATACAATTCAAAATCTTACAATCAAAAACTCACAATTTACTGTACATAAGGTGAAACTGATAAAATTAATCAATTCAAAATCCTTATCATGGAAAGACAACATCATAACTGTGAAAATGCAGCTATGAAATTGTCCTGATTAGGTATGTTTGAGTTTCCATGAGTAATGACGATGAAATGATAGTAATATTTATTATAGTATTGTTGTCATCATCATTATTATCATTGATCATTACCACCACTACCAACATTATCATTCTTTTTTAACTCTTAATATCATCATTATTTATCATTGTCATTATCCTTGTGAAATCATCATGATTTTTTTTTTTCATAATTATCATTGTCAGTATCCTTGTCAAATATTATGATGGATGGAGAGACAGGCAAACAAACCAAAGCTATTACACATCCAGTAGAAAGCATTTGAAGTGCTTTCCCCAAGGGTGCAAAGTGTGGGCAGTCAATCACCAAAGCCCTTGTTTCTGAAAATTTCTAATTTTAGAATGGCCAGGATACAGTGTAAAGTAGACTGATTATCACATTGTTCTGAAAGGCAATTCATCACATTAGGGTAGGCAAACCCAGGTGTCTGTATAGCCTTTGGATGAATCACATCACTTTCTCGGTTTGGAAGCGGTGGCACTTGAAATCATTGTTGGCTTCATGTTTTTCTTCTTAACACCACTTCTTGTGGTTGATGATAAATTTGATTGTGTGAAGGAGTGGCACCATGGTACTTTTGTCCTACCCTTCATAGGGAATGTGCTCAAAGTCTACCTACGCAGGACAGTTTGGTATATTAAAAGAGAGCACTTAATTTATTCAGAGAAATGGTTACAGTCCATTTTTCAGAAGTTTTGTTATTCCGAGTATTTCTTAATCCAATAATGAAATAAGGTTCCTTACTCCGAAAGTTGGTTAACCCCTTGAGGACAGGTCCCGAGTATACTCGGGCAAATGTGGTATGGGAAATGCATGTTGTAGCAAAATCAGCCTGTCCTCAATGGGTTAATGTGAAAATTATAAAAGCTTCATTATTCCGAAGGTTCATAAGTCTGAAAATGAAATAAGGTTCTTCATTTCAAAGGTGTGTTAATCCGAAAATGAAAAAGAAAAAAAAAAAAAGTTTCATTGTTCCAAAGGTTTGTTAATATGAAAACGAAATAAAGTTCATACTGAACCTTCAGAATAATACCACAGATGTGTGGATTAACAACCCCTTTTTTTGATTTTCAGATTAACAAACATTAGATGTATAAGGAAATAATGAACCTTATTTCATTTTCTAATGAACATCACGCACAGTTTGCAAACTTCAGTAGAATTGCCAGTTTGAAAGCCAATGGCTTTTATTTATGGATGTCATTGCAGATTACTCTAGATTTGCTAGGGTTGCCATGGTTAATCAGAAAGAAAAAGCACCTACATGCATCAGTTAGTTGTAGAACCACATACTGTAGATGCTGTTGACACATACTCATGTGATTATTATAAAAGCAACTTCATTCTTTTTATAATCTTTCCCATGGGATATCCCAAAACAAAACATTAAAACCTGCAAGACTGACTTAGTTGTTAGAGAAGAGTTTAATGATGTGCATCCCTTTTTCTGAGAGCGATAGATGCTTCTTGTAGAGGTTTTGTACACAAAGCTGTTGACAAACTGCCAAACTTTGCATTAGTTAATTACTTGCCTTAAAGTCGAGGTAAAGATGATCATCTATCATGACAGTGTGGAGGCAGTGCTTTTGTAAGCGTGAGTCAGTGAGAATCTTAAAGGGGCTGTACAGTTCTGGTTGAGGTGAGGATTTAGCTTATAATGTTTTGTGAGATATTCAGAAACCACTCTATGAAGTGTCAAAGAGCATACAATTCTAAGGGGAATCAAAAGTTTATTTGATGAAAATCGGTTTTGAAATGACTGAGATATCCAAAAACAAGGTGAAATAAAGAGATCCTAATAAAAGGTGTGGCCTGTTGCCTTTTATTCTTATCGCTTTTTTATATCTCGGCCATTTGAAAACCAATTTTCGTCAAATAAATGTTGAATACTTCTTAAAATTACATGCTCTTTCATATTTCATAAGAGGTTTCTCATTATCTCACTTAGGAATGTTTAATACCGGAATCCTCCCCTCAACCAGTACTGTACAGTCCCTTTCAAGGAAATATATCCACCCTGAGAATTAGTTTGTGTGAATTGCTAGAACTTTCACTGCACTGTTCCTTTCATTTTCTTTTTTTTTTTTTTTTGTTCATGCAAACTAATTTTCAGAGTGGACTTCCTTCCCTTTAAGGGATGTTTGTGTGTATTTCCGTTAAAGCAGCCACAGGCATAACTAGAAAGTTCACTCCATACCAAAGTTGGCTTTTACCTCAGAAAGTGTCATCAAACTTTGACAAATAGTCAGAAAGTGCCAAATTATATTTAGAAAGTGTTGTACATTGTATGTTTGTTGTAATTATGGTGACAACCACATACAGGCATTGTGTCAAGCAGTGATATCGGTATACTTAACAATATGATATGTATGAATCTCATTTAGTAAATACTTTAATCCTTCTATTAAGTAACTTTTAATAGTGACCAATGATCAAAAGCAAAGGATATACCTTCATTTTGAATTCATGAAAGGAATACAGTTGTAGAGATTTGTATAAAGGCCAGTGATGGAGGTTACAGCTGTATGTGGGGATGGCACTTTGTTTAAAGTCATCGTCACGTCATGTCTATTTGCATAGATGATTTTGACAAACATCACTGTTTCCGGAAAGCATTGCAACTTTAGAGTTCCATGATTTTATCATTGCTTTCTTTGTTGTGAACAAATCTTTAAGGTACACTGTTCTGTCTGGTTTTACTTTGTACAAGTTTTGTGTAGACCTTGAGTGGGCGTTTACCCAGTGGAAAGGCAGATCCTGTTTGACATGATCAAATGTTTTTTTCTCCTTCAGTTTTTACTGTTGTCATTGTTGTGATAAAGTGAAACAACACACGCTGAAATCAACTCTGTATGTTTCAATACCGTCCATGGCATGGTTTAGAGTATTTCATATCAGTAAAACTGAAGAAAGATATTACCCTCCCAATGCTTAAAATGCTGTCTGGTTGAGGGGGAAAAAAAGAAACTTGCAAAGTTTTTACTGTATGAATTCTATTATCTCATGTATACATTCTTTTTCTATCAAAAAATAAAACAGAAACCAAATTCATGCTGTCATTTCCAACAGTTTATTTCAGCACACAAATTTTCAAGCGATTCGCCCTTTCTCAGGTGTTATTGAGAAAGGGCGAATCGCTCAAAAATTTGTGTGCCAAAATAAACTGTTGGTAATGACAGCATGAATTTGGTTTCTATTTTATTTTTTATATTATTGCACCAACACATGGACTACTTACTCAATATGGATAATATTTTTGATGTAGTGGCAAAAATGATCCTCATTTCTTCTATTCATTTGAAATATAAAAAAAGAAATTTGAGCCCGTGAAAATGGGAAGTTAGGCACCCATTAAAAAAAAAAAAAGATTGGTTTTTTTTTTTGGAATATGTGATTGTTAACATTAATGAGTTATGTTGGTTAATCATCCTCTACATGTACTTTTTGTATGGTTTTGTTATATTTCAATTAAAAAAAAAAATCTGTTTTTTGGTCTTTGTTGCACAGTGTACATAGATCAGTACAAGGACAACATGACGGCCGGCCGGGACCTGGAGCGGGGGTTGGAGATCGCCCGCACCATCCTGAACGGCAGCAACGACAACGAACACCAAGATGTCCTCCTCCTCCTTCATGTCTACGTCCTGCCCATCATCCGACTCCACGCCAGCGACCGCAAGCACGTTAGCTCCGCCCTCGATACGCAGGTAGGGGGACCTGGCAGGGTTAACTGCAGAGAGTTTTGCCAATTTACAGAATTCAAGGGGAATTCCATCCCAATATGAAAACAATCAGAAATTGGAAGTAGATCAGTAAAAATTGGGGAAAGATTGATACCCAAAAAAGTAAGAACTGTATAAAGTATAAGTTTTATCAATATTGTTATTGATAGTATTATTGTCATCAGTAGTACTAGTAGTTGTAGCAGCAGTAGTAGTAATATTTAGTAATGCAGAATGTACATGTATTAGCAGTATTAGTAGTAGTAATTATGATAATAATAGTGTTGTTATTGTTCATATTGATGGTTTGAAGTTCCTATTATTCATTTTCTTTGATGACAAAACCTTATTGCGGAAGGTGTGAAGTGGCAATGTGTACTGTTTCAAAAAGTCTGAATCACCAATATTTTTATGATAAGTGCAAAGCATTTGCTCTTTTTCTGTTCAATAAGATATAAATCCTTTCAGAAGATGTTTCCACAGGGTTCAAGGCTTGTTCCTAGTTCTTTAATGCATAGCAAAATATGTATAGTTATGTATACAGTATCTATACATAGTTACCATAGCATCCTTTTATATGTCTTGGATTTGCACATGATAGAGATTCACATTGCTTGATTGACAGAATAGGCTCCACTGTGTTGAAAACAACTCAAATGCATATCAGAAAGTTAAGTGAGTAATGGTCATTTGTTTTTTCCCACAATTTGGAACTGCTCAATTAGGTCCAGGTCCTGGCCCAACTCGATGAGGCTATAGACAAGATGACAAGTGAAAGACATGACATCAAAAAGACCATGAAGGACTGGAGGCAAGATATCTGCAACCAGCTCACAGATGTAAGTATTCTATTTCATTGAGGACAAGCTGATCTTGCTGTACAACACACACTTGCTATCTAGATGCCTACCCGAGTCTACTTGGGGCAAGTCTTCAGTGAGTTAAATGATCTATTCTCTGATCCAAGGGGCAAATTGGAAAAGAAATAAAAGATTCTTCTGTGGCAACACTTTTGAATATGTGCAAAATGTTGTTATCAGAAAAGTACAAATTTTGCTCATATACTCTTGAAGCAGTGAGAAATAAGAGTAATGCAGTTGTGAGATGACAAGAAGAACATTATGTAGAATTAAACTTCAAATGTCTAGTTCTTTGTAAACTTATTGTAACTTCATATAAACTATAGCATTTAAAAGTTCATGACTTGATGCACTTTATGGTTTCAGATATTCATGCTTCAACTCTAAGTTGAAACTTACCATAATCTTTTGATCTTAAGTTTGATATCCTGGGTTATACTATTAACTTGTTTTGCAGGAGTACTGGTTGTAAAAACCTCATGATTAATATACCAGGTGGATTTTACCCTGGTCTTACCCCATTCTTATAAGCAGCATTCCAAATGTACGAGCATTCAAAATGTACCAAAAGTCTACCCGCATATGATACTACAATATAGTTTTCATGTTAGAGCCAGACAATATTTATGACATGTTCCTCCCTTTGTGAGTCTATCTCATAAAAAAACAAGGAACACATCAACTGCGTACGAGATTCATTTTGGGGTGAGAGGGGAATGGGGGACCTACTGAGCTTTTGCCTCCCATATTGTATTACAGCCCAAATGTCACAAGAGAGGAAACCAGACATTAGACTGCTTTTGCCAATGATTCAGCCAAATGCCAAAATGTTAAGTCTCCCTGAATACTGGTTGTTATTAATAGCCCCCATGAAGAACTGACAAGCGTCCAATATACTTGTGCTTTCATTGGTGTTAACATGAAATAATATGATAAAGTTTTGCTTGTTGGATTCACTTTGTTTTCCTTTTTTTAAAGCAGTCACTTTCAGGGTCAACCTTTTCAGTCAATACATGCTCACAGTTGATAGGAAAACCCTGACAGTTGTATTATAGATTTCAGTATGAACTAATGCAATAGCAACAAATGGGGCAAGGGTAAAGTGATCCATCAGTCTTGTGGTAGCTGTAAAACAAATCCAGGGATATGCAATAGCAGTTCTCAGATTTTAATGTCCAAATCTCTTGATATCGTGATTACCCCTCCGCCTGTCGTGTGTCATATCATAGAGAAGAATCGTCAGAACTTTGCGTAGGCCTTGTATTAGCATGCTGGGACCATTGTGGGTGGTACAGTCCTGTACTCTGTGTTTCTGTGTTTCTATGTGTTTGGTTTGTTTTCTTTTATTTTATTCTCAATGCTGTGACTCACAATTTCTGTTTTTATAATGGTTTACTTTTTTTTTTCTGTAGACTTGGTCAACCCCACCTGGTGCATATCAGTCTTTTGTTTTGTTTTGTCTTGTTTTGTTTTGCTTTTATCATGCTTTGTTGCATGCTCTGTAGAGGTACCGGGAGTTAGTTGTTGTAATTTTTTTAGTGTATATGTTTTCATTTGGGTGTGTGATTGTGTGTGTCATGTTTCCTTCGAATTTGTGATACTCTAGTCCTCGCTTCCTGTCGAGCTTATCGATAGTTTATCAACCTCCTCCCCCGAACATTTGGGACACGCAGGAGCGTTCCCATGTACCCGAGGTGTACGTATGTGTACCTCATTAAGAATTCAATCCTTGCAGCCTGCAGCCAGTTTGGAAGAGAATTTTGGAAGCTGTGCAACAGGTTGTTGTAACCATACAGGAAAGTTGAGAGGAAGAAATCTGACATTGAGTTTGAGGTTGATATACAGGGCCTGTTGGATCCTGCTCAGGGTATTTTACTACATATTGTACCTGATCACCGTAAAGGCTGCATTTCATCACATTTTTACCTGTGGATATCTTATATCGAGCATTGGCAATCAAGTACTTCAGATTGTCAAACTTTGAATTCCATCAAGATTAAATCCAGTTTAATAATTTTTGGACAATCCCCGAGACCTTTTTGGATAGTATTCTCCATTCTTTCTTGGTCTTGGGCAAAAGGAATAACCTGCATTAAAGGTGAGAAAAAAAAAACAGCATTTAAATGACAACAGTTACTGTTTGTGCAACCTACTGTGTGCCATTGTGTCATATACATGTATTCTCTGATTGTGTTTTTTTTTTTTCTGTGATGTCATTTACATGGTGATTAATTGTAATAAATGTTTTGATTTTCTTGTCTTGTCTGACCTCTCCTACAGGAAAGGGCCATTGCCAACTGCAACATTCAATTCTTGAAGCTTTTACACGAGCATCTTCAGAATGACCTCAGAAATGCATACGTAGAGGTAAGTACAACTTTTACTGGACAATATTAATCATGTTTTTTTCTTGCATTTTTTTTTACTAATCTTTTTTTTTAATTCTGAATGGAATGGTTATATAAAGAATGAGCCTTGAGGCTTTTTGATTAGTGCATGGAGACCATTGACATAGGCCCGTCTATAGTCTGCGGAAATGACTAGAAGATCACACCACAGATATTGTGATAGATAACCAGTTCTTCCGTCCACATATTATTGGCAAAGTAAGAAAGAAAGTGGGGGGGGGGGGGAGCGAGATGCCCACTTCAAAGAAAAGACTCACACATCATTTATTTTATAGAATACAATTTGTAGTGGTTGTGGCATATGATTTGCACACCACATTTACTACATTTCTCTCACACACAATGCCAAACCATGCCAAAGTAAAAACATAACAGATGTACAAGCAGATGAATGAATATCAGAGCGAGTGTACTAGTAAGCATGATTATGTACAGAATTATACGACTGTGTTGAACACCTGTAGTAGAGTAAAGGAAGTGTGTGTATGTGTGTGTGTTTGTGTGTACGTCTGTAACAGGATTTCCTGAACTGCCTTACACAGCAGTGGGTCAAAGCACTATCTGTCCACAGTGGACAGTTTGCTTCTCTGGAATTTGTCACTGAGACTGACAAAGGCAAATTTGATTCCATTTTCCATTTGTTAGCATTGAGACTTTTGCTAATACAGTGCAAAAATGAATGAAATTGTGTCTTCCAATATTTGCGAAACAGTATTGTTAGAGTCACTGCGATGAAAACTTACCATAACATTTAATCAACATATGTGTAGTGCAGTTAGTCTTAGTTAAATTCTTATGTAGTTTGATAATAGTTGTTCCAGATGTTTGTCAAGAACTTACTATCAGACATTGTTATATGATGAATGATGAAATTGAAAGCTATAGTACGAGTCAGCCTCGAAGTAAGTCTACCTCACGCTCCGCTTGCCAAACTTGTGGCCAGTTGCCGGTGTATATAGTCCTCAGCGTCCAGTCATACGATCACTAGTGGGACAGGAAATCCAATGAGGACTTATTCTGACTTATCAGAAATACGGTTACTGATATCCAATGCTAGCATTAATTCACCATTATTCTGCAAAGGCCAGAAGAGAACAGTCTGTACAAAAACCACTGCAAAATTGCTTCAGATGTTGAAAACCTTCTTTAAAAAAACAAACACACAAACAAAAAGAAACTCAACCAAATGCTCTATATCATCTTCAGAGTATAAATTGAGCATGCCATGAACAAGAGAATGTAGAGTTTTTCTATTTTCTACTGTGATGCTACTGCCTTTCCACTTTAAATGCTGTTATTAATGCAAATCTATGGAACATGCAACAGTGTCTGTTATTTCTACATCAACACGGTCATAGGTTAATGCAGATTATTTGTAATAAAAAGTAATGTTCACTTTATCTCCAACAGTTTAAAACTATTTATACTCCAGTTTCTCACGTATGTTGTCTTTACCACAGCTATTTTAGGGTTTTAAGACTTCCACCTGTAAGTCAATACAGTTGAAATATTTACCGTATTTCAGTTGGCATGATGTGTAATAGCAATGAGAAGACCTTAAAATGTTGACCTTTGGTTTTGCAGTACTCAGATATGAACATCAAGAATGTATTTTGATATCTGTTCAAGGAAATGACCAATCAAGTGTGTGGTTAAGACAGGATATTGCAGTCTCAAAATCTAGAAGATGTTCTCATTTTTTTCCCATTTCTATTTGTTTCAGTATATGACTACATTTTGCTGACACACATGGCATTACGTAATTTGCTCATCTGTGTGTGCATGTAGATCTGACAATCATGGAATGGAGTACATCAAATAGATATCCTTGGTTGCAACTCATGTTTCACAAATGTTGCAAATATTAAGATGATAATGAGAATAATGATGATGATGATGATGATCATGATAATGATGATGATAGCTAAAAAAAAAAAATAGATAGATAAATAAATAATGGTCACTTAAATGACTCTTTCTGGCATTAATTGTTATGTCAATTATATAAATATATTTTACATAGTGTTAGTATCATTGGGGCTATTCAGTGCAATACCAAACTATTTCAGTGGGTTTTGTATTTTAATGTTCACTTGTGCAATATTTCCACTTCATCATTACAGATTATAATACTAACAGTAACAGTACCAAAAGAAACATTTGAATAATGAAGCTGCTGTTTTCATAGGTGTATGAATAGTGATAACCCGCTATATTTAGGCATATCAAGCATAGGTTTGCTGAAAAAGATATGACCAAAAAAAAGAGATTATCAATGTGATCTGTAATGAGAGATGAACCTCGTAGACATGTCTTTCATCAATGGGACTTAATTGCTGGCCGGTTTCCTAGCAACACACATAAATACGGTTATGCATCACTTGCTAACTTCATCCTCGTTGAAATTTCCCATCAAACTCCGTTGACACGCTCAAGGATACTAAATATTTTGACTGAATGCAGTCTGCCACTGCACCACCGCAAAACCTCCAAAATAAGATACCAAGAAGTATGATATTTCTTTTTTTTGTCAGTTTTGAAACTGTTGTCAGACATCTTGGAAGGCAAGGGGACACCCAACATCCAGGGATATATGACTCGTTAAATTGGAGCATCCTATTGAAGCGTCTGAATGCAATCAGCAAACTATGAGCTATGTCATCATGGGGAATTCATGAGAATAGCGAGACTTTAAAAATGATTTGTCATGCCAGGAGAATGTGAAGGGCAGCTGTGGTTTGGATTTAATGCGAAGGAAGTGGACACTGAGGAATTAAGGCAGACGTAGTCTGGTAAAGGAGGATAAGAGGGGAAGAAAAGATTTTAACATTTATAAAATTCATTGTGCTTTTGGAGTTCCAGCAGTACGGTTGTGCAGATTGCTATTTGACCATTTGTATGTGTGTGTGTGTCTGTCTGTCTGTCTGTCTGTCTGTCTGTCCACGTCTTTACATTTACAACAGCATTTGCAAATATTCTGTACATACACTATTTTATGGATATGTTTCTACAAAGATTCTGGTCTTATGGCAAAGAAAATCATTAGGAGTGATCCTACAAGAAAAACAAAATATTAAGTGATTTTACAATCGAAATAGTAAAAACTTATACTTACGAAGAATTGAGAATTGAATCATTACAACCAAGATACGTAGCACAGTCAAGCAAAATGACAAACATACACAGCCATGAAGTCATGATTTAATTTAAAATATATACTAAAATTTAAATGGAATGAATTATTGTGTTGTATTGTGTTCTGATGAAAATTTAAATAAATGAATTGAAAATTTGACAATCTTACCAGGACTGTCAGTGCATAGAATATTGGCAGGCATATATCTCAAGATGTACATGATACAGTTTGAATTGCTCAGATTTCCTATGACCTTTCATGTTCATTGAATTGTATTCATTCAAACATGCAGAGTGTATGTTCTATGAGATTCCAATCATCACTGATCTAATCAAAGAAGGTTGATTCAAGATTGACTTTGAATTACTTTTTCCTGATTGTATATATACTGCCATTCTCTAAAAGTTATGTTTACAGGCATACTGTTTAAGTAATTATTGTGAATTTTGTTAGCTCTCTGTTCTTGTTAAATCTATTTCCCCTGTGTTGATAAAACACTATTCCTGTCTTTGTGCCACATGCATGTCTTGTATTGGACAGTAGATGGCAAAATCCCAAAGTGAAGAGTATTACAAAATAAAACCTGTTTTTCAAGGCCACAATGGAGAACAAACACAATTGAAAGCAATCATTATGGACAATTGGTCTTTGTAAAAATGTTCAGTCACATGTTGATATGTCCTGAAAGAAAAATATAAACCTATAGTGTTCTAAATAACCATAAGGTAACTTTTATCTAAGGGTCTTAATAAATGGGTGGTCTTTGTAGAGGAGTGGATGCCAAAGCAGGTTGGGCTATGGTAAATTTCTTGAGAAGGCATATTATAGGTCTATATAATGTTTGTTAATTTGTCTGCTTGTTGGTTTATTTTCAGCTTGACGATTGCCAGGAGCGAGTAGACACCTGTAAAGGGAGTCTAACCCAGAAGAGAGGCAGTCAGTACATCAGTGATTTGGTTGAGTGAGTAAATATTTCATCTTTCACATTTTGCTGAATATTAGACTGAATACAGGATATTAAGTATCATGCATGAAAACTGTAATTAATGTTGTTGTAGTTTACAGCATTTGCTGTAGAAGTGGAAATTTTGCAGGGTGAATATTTTCGCGCTTTTCACACACCATGAAAGTAGTGTGATAATGAAAGCACATGAATTTTTGCTTATTACATATAAAACTATTTTGTGTCGTAATTCTGCAAAATTAAAAACACGCAAAATTCATCTTACCCGGCCAAGCACTGAAAATTACTCCATGTAAAATTTTTTGCTTGCCTAGTCCTTTCTTTGAAGGTGAAGTCTTGTTGGTTAGATTTTTCCTTTTCTTATTGTTTTTAAGCTAATGCACTCTACAATATTCAGGAAAATAAGAGTATTCATTATTATCAGTTATAAAATGGGTTCAAGAATGTAGCCAATTGGAAGCGCTGAAATGAGTCACGTGTGCGCTCATGATTTTCTTACTAACACGCACGGCCGTGCAAAAAGAGTGCAACGAAAAGTCATAACAGCACGGCGTGCATAATTGCAGAGAAAGCGTAAAGTAACTGCTCAGTCACTGACGTCACAATGTTTACACTAGCAGTGTACACTCAATCAGTTGTTACAAGTGCAGCACACGTTACTGTACGCGCTGTCAATCCTGTAAACAACTTCTAGTTCGGGCTGCCAGCCGGCCTTTCTTGTGCATAACATGTGGTGTACGTATACTCTTATACGTACTTATGTGCGGGATTTCCGAGTGCGACATGCGTAAATGTTTGGGACGAACATCTTCGCACATCTTGACTTCTGAGCGAGTGCTACATGTAGCTGACTGGTATTGACCCACAAAGGTACATGAAAAATGATGTTAGTTTTCGACCCATTTTATAAATCAAATAATACACAGGTTTAAGTTCGTGACGTTAGTGGAGATGCAGCTCACTCTCGGGTATTTCCAATGTAGTGCATGTTTCACAATTGTAAATACCCTCGAGTGCGCTGCATCTCCACGAACGCACTCTCACCTGTGTATTATTTGTATATGATTGCTTCCTTTTGATGACTGTGACCTAATATATGACTCTTTCAACTCAGAAAACCAGCAGATTAGGAAAAGGGTGAGCCAATGTATCGTCGCTGGGGTGACAAGACCTTGTATCTGCAATTTTGGTGAAAATAACGTCTTTGGATTAATGGCCAAATAATGGGTTGAGTGATGTCCTGTCCAAATCCCAACTGTCTTACTCCAAAAATGAAGCGACCACAGCATGTCAAAGGAAAGGCTATCCCATTCGCTATAGTGCTTTGGCCACCATGTTTTTTGGCTCTCCTGAACATTTAACATTTTGTAGATATGAGGTCTTGTCGCCCCAGCGATGATATATTTCCGACCATGATTTCCCTCATATTCTCAGAAGAGGACTGAAAGATGACTATAAAGTGAAGCTTGATGTTTCATTGTCAGACCTGGCATCACTATTGATAGAGGCTCCTCATCAGAAATTGTAAAGAAGCTTATGAATAGATATCTCCTTTTAATCTTTCGAACAGTTGTCTGTTGGATGTGAGAATGATAATAGTTACGTTCAGACGGCAGGCCCTAACCTCGAGGTTAGGAAACCTCGAGGTTTAGCTCTTGCTCTCTAAAGGGCTTTTTACACTTGTGTTTCTTAACCCCGGATTTTCTCTGACCCAGGACTATCGTTAGTCCCGTACCAATTTTTTCAGCTTTTTACACTCGCCAATTAGTCCCGTACTATCTCTTGTCCGGGGCTAAGGAGAAAACTGACCTTTTTACACTCGTATTTCTTAGCCCCGGACTTTCCAAACCACATGAATATTCATAATTACGCTGTGTACTGTACACGTACACGCACGCACCGGCAGCACTTGATTACCTCGTTTCTGATTGGTCAGTGAGGGTCGGACTTCGTCTCCGTTGCTTAGCCCAGGATTATTTTTTCGTTCTGTTTACACTCACTTGCTTGGCACCGCAATTGCGGTGCTAGCACCGCAATTGCGGTGCTAACCCCTGCTATTTTGCAGGGCCAGATAGTACCGTACTATCGGTGGGGCTAGCCCACTTTGGCAAAAACGAGTGTAAACAGAAAGTGGGCTAAGGATAGTCCCGTACCAACGGTGGGGCTAAGGCCCCCCCTTAGCCCCACCGATAGTCCGGGGCTAAGCAAAAATTTACAAGTGTAAAAAGCCCTTTACTACGACGCGTGTCCACACGACAAATCTTAACCTCGAGGTTACGAAACCTCGAGGTTAAGCTTCTGCCCCCCCCCCCTCGTAACTACGAGTGGGTCGAGTTTCAGCCCACACTGCTAACAAGGCGTCTATTTCTTCTTTAGTCCAACCCTGTCGGACTCGCTTACCGGTACTCTTTTTCCCACCGGCGGCACCAGCTTCCTCTGTCATGGTATGCAGAGATAGCACTGCACTGATGACTTTATGCTTTATGAAGATATTCATCGAAAGCAATTTTTTAGCGTCAGAGAAGAATATAGAATACAGTAGCGAGTTTGACGTGTTCAGTTTCAGAGATCAAGCGCGTGGGAAGAAAAGATGATGTTGTTGTGATGTGCGTCATAGGTTTTTCACCTCAGGTGCACGTGTAGTGTATTTGTGGTGTACGTTTGGGAGGTTGACCCGGAAGCAGAGGGAAATTGTGGGGGTTGGAGTTCACGGCGAGGTCACTCTTAACTTCGAGTTCGTTTTTTTTTTTTGTCCACACGGTGCTTAACTACGAGTAGGGACCCCCCGCGGCTCGTGGTTAGAGCGCTAACCATAAGATTTCTCGTGGCTCGAAACATCGAGCAAACCTCGAGGTTTGCTAACTACGAGTGCGTCTTCACGGTCCCTATAACTACAAGCTCTAACCTCAAAGTTTCCTGATCTCGAGGTTAAGGGCTCCCGTCTGAACGTAACTCATATCAAGAGTCTAATTGTCCCTTTCATAGCATACTTTGTTCCGGTGTGTGGTGGGTTTTTTTTTCTTTCATGCCTTTTCAGAGTATACATTTTGTCAACTCATAGATCTCACACCCATGGAATGTGTATGTTGTCAGCATGCATTTACATGTGCTCAGATGACAATGAATTGAATTTGAATTTATTTCCATAAAATGAAAAAACTAAAAATATGTAAACTCACTACAATGCTGACAGAAACAGCAATGAGTTACATTATACAAATTGCACATAATGACATCAAAAAGTAGAAAAAAGACACACAAAAAGAAGAGAAAACGACAGATATCATTGACAAAGATGCATTATCATGTTGGATAACCTAGGAAAATCAGGTGCTTGACTTATGGAACAGATTGTCTGAAAGTAAATAGTGCTTTTTCAAACAACTGCAGTTGCTCCTGGTTACTTTGAATTAAAATCCAAATATTTTCTGTCAATCCCTTATTTCTTATTGTTAGTAAGATTCATCATGTCAAAAACAATTTTTATCAGAAATGCTATGATTTGTCCAAGTCTATCTGTGATTAATTGCCTTTGAGAGCCATCGTTGTGAGCTTGCTGCATTTTGAGTGACATTGATAATGTTTTGGAAATGAGAGTGATTACCTCCATGAGATTGAATTTCAGTGAGGACTGAAATTTAATCTCCCCTTTGATAAACTTGATACAGAAATGTCTTCTGATGAAGAGTGATTCTACTCTGCTAGTAGATTACATGCTGTTAGTGTCACAGTATTTTTATGAGAAAGATGTTATGTGTGGGATAAAAATGTTTTCGGGTTCTTCAAAGTTCCCCATATCTTTTACAACTTATTAAAATATTGTAGTAAATCTTCACTTGAAATGGACTTGTAAAACATCTACCATGATAGTTGCTCCAGTATGCCATCGGTGCTTGAGAATTGTCAAAAACCTAGGGGCCTGTTACTTAAAACACAGAACCTGAGAAAAACTCTGGTAAGAAGTGAAAATTCAAATTCGTATGATGCTGCCATTGACTTTAACACTGGAAAAACTATGTCAAAAGTCAACCTCGGTTTTTCGTAGGTAAAAAGTTTCATGCTACAGGCCCCTGGTGTTTGATAATAACCCTTTATACTCTAAGAATTCTGTGCAGGGAATGTAGTATGCTTACACAGTCGAGATCAAAGGATTCCCCCGATCCCCCACAGTTGTCTACTCATTTATAAGCCTGTCTGTAATCATGGATGATGTGGGATGTGCACAGAAGGGACAGTTATGTTTTTTGGTGTGTACGTTATTTTCTCCCCAACTGAAGAAAGTTTGCTGCACATGACAGGATGGATGAGCCTACAAACAAAGATAACACAAATTCATATTTTGACGAGAATTTCTCTGACGTGTTGGGGTAGGACTGCGGGCCCCCAGAACCAACCGCAGCAAACAGGATGTTTTTGAAGACAGCTCTTGAGTCACAATGTGTTATTAGGAGTGTGCGTGAGGCTATGGGGAAGGGGGGAGATAAGCGTTATAACCGAATTGTTGTTTGACAAGGGCTAATATCATCGAACTCTCATGCCAGATAATGGAGCATGGATGTGTTCCAGGTTTTTATCATATTTGGCCAAAATTGCGTAAATCAAATAAAATCATTTCAACCATATCCATGGTTTAAATTTAGTCCATGGACTTCACTGTAAAACAAACATGAAACTGCACTCTCTTTTCATTCATCATTGGATCTGTACTTGTGTGTACACAGGATGATGCATGCTTTTTTTTTTAAATCTAAATTTGTGAATTATTTGCCAGCAAGTTTGGAGTATCATGTAGAAGAGACATCAGTGGCTGAATTCAGCATTCTAGAGCATAGCAAAAAAAAAAAAAAAAAATGATAAGATGTGGGGAAAAGCCATGGTGTCTTGGGAGCAACACCACTAATTTGTATAATATATTGTTCTTCTTTTACCTCCCCCTTCTCTTTCTCCTGGAAGAAAAGAAAAGAAAAGGAAAACAAAAACAAAGAATCAAAGAGAAAGAAAATATTGTAAGAATCACATTTATATTTTGTCTTTTGCCAAAAGCAAAAACATATATCATGTGCCTGTAGTAAATTTTCCCAAATTCAATTTAATGCACATTTATTTATTTTGACTTTTTATGTATATCATGACACAAGCTGAGCACACACTAGTGTGGAGCACAGCAGGTGTTCGAATCAGACATGGCACAACAGTTGCAAACAAATCAGACAATTTACAAGTACAGAGTGCCAATTTTAACATTAACAAATTCACAATCCAATAGCTGCTTGGTGAAGGTGCATGGCATTCTCAGAAGGAAAAACAATACATATATAATATGCAATTTGATTAAATTAACTGATATTAGCTGGAGGAGTATACAGACAAGCTAATAAGCTTATGAAATACAGATTAGGTTCCCCTAGAGAGTGATAGAGGGGAGGTGAACTGCGAAAAATATGGAAACGGAGGTTTGATTGTGAATTGGCACAGATGCCTGGGGGTATGTTTGTCAGTGAATAGGGATCATGCTATTTTATCTTCTTTCATATATCCTCAAACAAACTTCATTAGGGCTGTCTTAACTGTAAAATGTCATGCTCAATTCTAAGCTCAAGCTCAACACCGAAAAAAAAAAATGCTTGCAAGTTTAGACTATTTACATTGGCACATTTGCACTTCTGTTATTGAACAAGGAATCATTTGATGTACATTCTCAAAACATGATAAATGTTGCAGTTTTATTTGCTTATACTTCTGCAAATTTGTTTGCTAAGGAATGGGGTTATGTAGTGAGGATCACTGCCTTTGGCTGGCAGTGTGATGCATTCTGTTTATAAGAAATATCCTCACGGCGTTGTGCTAGCAGACACGTGGGCGATTAGTGTGGGTAGGCTATACGATATCCGTGCCAGGCTTGCCAGTATTAATCAGCACAGATGAATAATTGTCTGGTAATCACCTGTGCTGGGTGGAAAGAAAGGAAATTTGTGATTTTCTTGTTCATTAGGGATGATTTCCAGCCAGGCTACAAAAAATGATGTAGTGGGATTTCCATAAAATTACTCTTACTACTTCTTATTACCTAAGTGCTGGTGGTTTTGCCAAGGATACAAAAAATGCCTGTAAGAGTTTTATCAATTATAGCTGGGCCAGTCCACAGGGTTGGGTCATCTTTTGTGACATACTGGAACTCCACATCCATGCCTCATTAAAACCAAGCAAATCTGCCAGTAATGACTTTAGAAAGAAAATGGTATCCCACCAAGTTTTACTGCTGAAACATCAAGGGTATTTAAATATCAAACTGGAGAATTTATTGCCAATGTTATATGTGATGTCCATGAAATGGAGGCAAGAAAGTGTATAATTTAGGGTGCAGCAAATCAATGAAAGATTTCTGATTTACAAACATGCATCACTTGAATGTGCATCATTATAGCAGGGTGCAAAGTCATATTGACAGAGCAAAATGTAACAACATTTGAAATGATCTTCATTGTGAAATGAATTTCAATGAAAGTTGATACCTCCATTACATGGACATCATGCAATCTGTTGACCCAACCTGACGGACTGACCAGCTCAGAAAGCTTATCAAAATGTATGTATGTATGTGTTAATTTTTCTTTTCTTGTTTGTTTGTTTGTTTGTTTGTTTAGATAAAGTGTTGTTTTGTTAAAAAAAAACCAGTGTGATATTTCTCCCAACTTTTTCCCGTGATGCCAACAGTAGATTGAAATACCATCTATGATGATTACTTGATTGACCATGGGAAAATCTATTTTGCTTTCAAACCTACCATACACAAAACAAATTATGATTACTATGAATGTGGATATTTTAGTGCTCTGCCAAGTAAATGAATTTTGCACGTTTTTGTTTTATTTTGCAGAATCAAAATGTAGTATCATATGAAATAAGAAAAAATGTGCACTTTTAAGTTTTTTTTTGCAGTTTTATGTTGTGTGAAATGTGAAACTTCCACTCCATCAAAATTTCTATTTTTACAGTATTATGCTTGCTACAACAACAACAATAACAACAAATCATGAATGCATCTGTCTGCATTAGGTAACATTAGGGAGCTTTAGATTTTAGACGCACGGACGTTCAGAGGGGAAAAAAAACATGTTCTGAGCGTGCGCAGAAGCGTGCGTCAACTTGACCCGCGCTTCTGCGCACACTCAGAACATATTTTTTTTCCCCTTTGAACGTCCGTGCGTCTAAAATCTAAAGCTCCCTATTGTATACATAGAGCCGAGAGGTTTACTGCATGGTAAAACACCGAACATATTGTGCAGCTCCTCCATCGTTTGTCGGGGGTGTATTAATAGCCGTGCCGAACATGGCCGCGACTTCCGTGGCGGGACTTGATGAATGACAGGCCGCATTTCTCTTTTGTTTGCGCTCATCCTTTACACTTTTTTTTTTTCGCTGGCACACTGTGTCATATTCACACAGGAAGCCTTGTAATTTGATCCAGGGCATGAGGAATTCTAGCGTTGTGTAGGTTCATCAGTGGAAGCAAATTCTTAGAAGTAAAGGTCCTTATTAGTAACCATCAAAAATACATCCCCCCCCCCCCATCATCCTCATCCCTGAGAAGGAAGAAAAAAATCCATGTGAATTTAAAAAAAAAAAATGTATTTTTCATTCATTAGTTGTTTCATCCATGTTGCCTTTTTGTTCAATAGACGATTGAATTGGAATTTAATGAATTGTTTACCCAGTTCAATAAGAAAGCAGTGAAAGCTTGTAAGACGGCAACCATGGGGAGGGATTGCTTGAAGTCCTATCCAGAAGAGGCATTAAAAGCATTATTTACCATTTGCAGATGAAACAACAACCCCATCTTTAGTGTTTCAAAATAGATCTAAAATGTGAGTTTGGGATACAAACAACAAAATTGTTGATCAGTATAATTAATGTTATTGTATTGTTAAATTTACAAAATGTGAACAGTAGTTATGTTTGTTTGTTTTTTTGCTATAAACCATTTTCAGTTGTGCTTTATTGACCAAAATAGTGATATCTCCCTATATTTGAGGCTTTATTGCAAAAGTTTTAGAAGGCAGGATGCTTTGTGATACAACTGACCTATACATAATTATGCATCAAGTGTGATATGTAACTTGAACATTTAATTAAAATCACTGGTCCCAATGGTAAACAATACCTCTAAAGTATGTTGATTTGACTTGATATGAATGCTTTTAATATGTCTTTAGTATGGAGATGTGTCCTCAATGTGAATGATGATGTATCCTGGCATGCTTTAATGTCCCTCGTTGAAGTGACACACTTGCCCACATGTGAGAGTAATGTTGCATTGAATGTGTACTTCTCTTTTTCCTTTGTGTCTCATAGCAAGGGTAGAGACAATTCGTAAGTATAAAAAAAAAGCCAGTAGAAGTTTTTTTTTTTTTGTTCTCTTTCACCACTATTTCGTCGTGCACATGGCACTTTAACCCACTCCCCTGTACATGACAGATTGTTGTTAACGCACTGCCCTGTGCATGGCAGAATGTTGTTAACCCTATGCACACTCACACACCCTAACGACAATCTACCGTGCACAGGGAAGCGCTGTAACGAAAATCTGCCATGCGCACTACGATTTCAGTTTACAAATGCAAATCTCATCTGAAATTATCAGTGTAACAAGACCATAGAGGGAGAAAAGGTGAAAAACAGAACAATAACAGATAAACTCAGCAAAATTGTATTAAGTAATTCATTGCAGCTGTAACATACCCATGTTTTCGGGAATCAGGGCTTCTAGCTGTAGTTATGGGGTACTGTTGTAGGTTATTGAAAGTACCTTTGATATGTGTTTTTGTTGTTGGGGTTTTGATGTGTGTGTGTGTGTGTTTTTATTAGAACACCATAAGATTTTTATGCATGCTGAATAAGAAAAAAAAAAAACCTGCCTGCTATATCCTCTGGTCATCATTGGAAAGTTCTATGTGGTTATTGGATTTTTTTTTGAAAGCATCATTTCTCCTACATTGCATATTAAACACTTGTGAAAAAACATGTTTATAAATTGATTTTCTTGATACCTCTGTAATCACCAAGGTATGGATGTAATAGACCAGTGTACTAGTGTATGAAAATTACGTAATTGCAAACCTTTAAAATAGACGTTGTTCCTGACAATCAGATAAATTTCCTAAAGTTTGTCCTGACATAACAACAAGTAATGCTGCAAGTTGGAATCCTAGACTGGACTCCAGGGGGAAAAAACAACATTTTTTTAGAACATGTGAATTGGACAAACATATTTCCAGGGAAATATACCCACAAATTTTCATACGCTAGTCCATTGGCCTATTTCATCCACCTCAAAAAGCAGCACCCTTGTTGAAGGATTTTCCACAGTAAATTGATATTCCAAGTGATATTTCCATCATGATTTTTATAATTCTTCTCTTCAATCTTGGATTTGGTATAGATAGAAAGCACACACCAAGCTTTGCAAAAACAAATGTATGCCTAGCACTTTCACTCATTTTTATAGATGTATAATAGTCTATACTTTATTCTGTTCAAGAATAGAATGTTATATTATTTGGATAATTTATTCAGTCTTTTAAATCACTCCTTTTCTTGTGTTTATTTTTATTCATTTTTTTTTTTTTTGTAAAGTGAGAGATAACATGCTTATCGTCAAAATCTATTGATTATCACAGAGTTGAGTACAGCATGTGCTAAACCAATATTTCATTTGGCTCAATGAGATACACTGTGTGGTATAACGCAATGGTTGGATGTTGAAACAGAATTGACCAGTTTCCTATTATAAAGAGTTTCAAAGCAAAAAAAAATGATATTTAATAAATATTTTTATCAACATGGATATTTGAGATTGGAATTGGTGAAGAACAAAGGAAATTAGTAAAATATATGTGATAATTGTAATAATATCTTCAAAATATTTCTTGTTATTGAACACATAAAGTATCAGTAGAAAGGTTTAATTTTTCTCTATGTGGTGATCACCTTATATCTAAAAAAAAAAAATGAAAATAGCATTTATTAATGCTTGAATTCAAGCTATCCAATTACTCCAAGTGTATTCAAAGCTTTGCAATAGACTGTTTTCTTTACAGCCGAAAAACCCTCCCATGGCTTTCCAAAGTCCTTCCCTTCATAACAACTAATGCATGCAATGTGCATTCCAGTTATCAACAATTTGATTCTACAATATTTCCAAGTGGTTTAAATAGCTTGATACTAGAGCTGTAAATGAAAGTTAAAGCCATTAATTTGAATACACTGGTAAACTGGTCTATTCCATTTTCTTGCAGCATGGTGAACAAAACTCTTGATTTTTGGCACACTATTTAACTTTTTTTTTTTTGGTCTTATAATGCAATATGCACATCCGCATTATCTCTTTTGGGCACATTGTCTTGCATGTCTAGAGCTTCTTCTTACATACACTGTAGGAGAACAGGTGTCAGAATGTTACAAATTAAAAGTGCAGTTATATCATGAAAGACGTTTTAGCTCAAATCCCAGCACTGCAATTATCTGATGGGTAGCTTTTCCTTTGTAGGTTATAGAAACTGTAAAAATGGAACTCATGCAAAATATATCCTGATGTTATTCTGTAGAGTCAGGTACTGTAGGACTTCCTTTACCATTGTCACCAGAATCACTCCCATCAGTTCAGTTCTAGACTGACATACTTTCCTAATTTCTCAACTCTTTGGATGTGACTAAATATGCTGAAAGTCCAACATTGCTGAAAGATTTCATTAGAACATATTTATCTCTCTTTTCTTTTCTTTCTTTTTTTTTTTTGCCCATTCAAGATGACTTCATATGCAAATATATATGAAATATAGAAATATCCACATGTGGCTGATTTTCATCATGAAAAAGGGCTTTATTCAAGCAAACATTTTTTTAAAGGGTCTTTTTTGCCCATTCAAGATGACTTCATATGCAAATATATACAAATATATAGAAATATCCACATGTGGCTAATTCTCATGAAAAAAAGGCTTTATGCAAGCAAACATTTTTGAAAAGTGTCATTCTTTTTTATTAAAAGAAATACTCATTTTGGTGAAAGGTATAATTAATAATATTCAGTTTATTTTTTTCTGTCTTCTTAATGTCAAAACTTCTTAATCATATTTCTGTTTTTGTGATGCATGATTCTATTTTTTAGATCAAAAGTTTGAACATCGAGGAACAGTCTTACACACATACTTCTTACATTCTATGTGAAAAGATAATCTGACGAAGTTTGACTAAAAACTACAGGAATATAAAATGTAATTATATCTTTCATGATTTGTTTTGTGAAACAATAGAAAAGCAAAAATGTGTGGATAAGTGAAGAGTAATCATGTTGTTCCCAAAATTGTTTTGCTGAAAATTAACTAATGTGTGTGAGCTTTATTTTGTGCATGTTTAATTTACACAGTGCCTAAATTTCTTTTCACCATGCTCTGATGGTCTGGTTTTGTTTTGTTTTGTTTTGTTTTTTGTTTTTTATGAATTCTGCAGTTGGAAGTCACTTATAAGATGAGATGGAATGTATATGATGGAAGAAAGTTAGGAAACAAAGAGTTGAAATCTACCAAAATCAGACAATTTGACACAAAGGAGCAACTTCTTAGGCTTTAGTGATGAAGGGTCACATGAATCTATCTATAAACAGAACAGTTTGCGCAGGCAAACTGGAAGTCACATAACTTCCTGAAAACCAATATGTGCCCCCATTTTTTTCTTTTTTTGTTTTTTTTTTTTATCATTGTAAAAAGCCAATACTGTGATTACTGAGTAACCAAGGCAACCAACTTACCATCTTTATCACTCACAGGTGATAAGTTGTTTCCCTTGTCTGCTGCCATAGTGACAGCAATTGCTACAGTTAAGTTCCACATATATGTTATTTTTCAAAGTGCCTTGAAAGGTAGGACACGGAAGTAAGTGAAGAATAGTCAGATACTCTTGAAATGATGGTACTGTATGTCATCTCCTGCCCAGCAGCAGGGTCCCAAGCTTAAGCTTGTGGCTTAAAAAAATCACACACACACACACACACACACACACATACACACACAAAAATGATGGTTACATCATATGGAAGAGTTTTCAATTCAATTTGAATTCAGTTATCATTTATTTCCATCCAACAAAAGAGCAATTCAAAAAAGGGATACGTTAAACAAATCATATTGTTCTATTAATTTGTGAGAAATTCATTTAATGCTGTGTGGATCAGAAAGTATATAATAAACTCTGTTGAATTATGTCCTAATTTCAACCAAAATTCAATTTTGGGGTTGAAATTTCATGCTAGGAACCTTCTGCCTGGCAGAAGATAATCTTCCTCATTTTAGGTGTAATGTATTTTCATCTCATTTTATGTTTCTTTCTTTTTTGTTGTTTGTGTGTACAGGGCTCGGAAGGTTAGGGACAGAGTTGCAGACTACATCAATAAGGCATTGTTTGTGATGGAGGAGGTTCATCTCATCCTTAGTGTCACCACCCTGCCTGAGAAGAACCAGGTAAGACCATGGTGTCCTCACTTCTCTGCATCAAAGAGTATTATCCATGATAGCCTCATAGCATTGGGAGGGGATAGAGATTTATGCCCGTACCAGCAAAACGCACTCATTCAAAGGGAAATTGTAAAGTTGTTTCTTTTGTTATATTAGTACACAATTACACCTTCATTTCAGTAGAATGATAGACTATTAGTACATTGGAAGCAAATTCCTTTTTTCTGCAAAGGCTCCCTAGAAAAAGGAAAAAAAAAAATCAGTATCATTAACGTTTGATTTTTCAATGTCATTGCATTTCAAAACTTCATCTACAGTTGCATAGAACTTCTACTCTTTTGCTTTCATGCCATTTGTTGTCCTCAAAAAAAAAATTATACAGACTGTTATAGTTTTAAAGTTAGAAAAAAAAAATTATAAGTACATGTTTGTATACTTATGGTGACATATTTCCATTACAGTGTAAGATTCAGTTGATAAGTGGATTGCTTGTAGATATGATTTTACCAATTATGAACCCTTTCTCTTCTATTTCTGTGATTCTTGTTTCAAAAATGATTTTTCAGTTAACGGACCAACACCGAGCCTATATACAGATACAGGAGGAGTGCAAAAGGCACAGCAAAGAATTACATGACTTGCAGCGGAAAAAGGTAATAACAACCACCTGCTGCATTTGTTGTGAAACTCTCAAAGTGAATTTATAGCATGGAGCATGCTGGCATTCTATCACAGTGCCATTTTGCACAATTGTTTATGATATTATCTCATTGTTTTGGGTCTGATTGACCATTTTCAGAGAGTTTTGAAAGCCATCATAGGGCACATACAAATGTACTATAAGAAAATTATTGAGATTTGAACAGAAATATGCATCTTTGAATGGATTAATGACAAAAAGTGAAAGGAAAATAAATCAATGAAATGAAAAATGATAGATGAAGAAATTGATGAATACCTTTGAAGAACAAAGGGTTACATATCAGTTCACAACAAAGTGAAATCATTAGAACTGCTATGTTCTTTTAGTGTGCATTGAAATCAAGGCAGCTCATAGTATATGCAATGGCCTTTTTGTGCAATTGTCTGTGATGTCATTTCCATATTTAGGATGATTTTGAAGATTCCAAAGGAACACTTTCTCAATGAAATTGTACACTCCCTTAATTGAAGATATCTTTTGAACAAATTGCCCCACAAACAATGAATTAGAGATAATGATGAAGTGAGCAGAGTTGTGTGATTATGTTCAAGTATGCATGAAATAATTCATATTCATATATTTTCTACATAAATTAAGAGTATATTATTAAGTTGTTATGTTATGTGTACATAATGCTGTATTTTAATTTACTGTTGTTTTCTGTATAAATGCACTTAGAAACGTCATTATATTAATGTTATTTATATAATGATGTTATATAAATGTTATTTATTATTTTTGTTATTATTATCATTATCATTGTTGTTATTATTATTATTATTATTATTTATTATTATTATTATTATTATTATTATTATTATTATTATTATTATTATTATTATTATTATTATTATTATTATTATTATTATTATTATTGCATGATAACATGAAACAAGTTACACTGTTGCCTTAGAGGATATTATTTCAGCAGATAGAATTTACAAACTAAAAATACTTTCTCAGCCTGAACGTTGCACATATAAGCATACCTGTGAGTAATATACGCATATGCCCATATCAGGAGGAGTAAGTGCAAAGTCATTGATACAAGTGTGATGAAATCAAGATAAGAGATGACAGCAACAACATTTGTTTTTACTCCCAACCTCCCGCTTCCTCTCAGCTCCTAGCAACGAGTGTGAGAGAGGCGCTCGTGTCGACGGAGAGTGAGCTGAAACAGGGCCGAGATACGACAGGAATCGACGTAACGTCAGACGGCCTCGTCCGATCAACCGATGGTATTTATAGTTTGCAACTTTTGAGAGTGATTCCCATTGGATTTCACAGTGCATGGGGTTTTTGTTGTTGTTGTTGTTGTTGCTGTTGTTGCTGTTGTTGTTGATCTGGCCATTGTGAGCTGGCTTAGAAAGCTCAGGGAGATTAGAACTCTACAACCTTTGCATAGTTATCATTTCATATTCAAGGGCTTTCCTGTTTCTTAGGAACTTCTTCATTTATATATTGCAGTATTTCTTGCTTTCTGATGGTGTGGTTTGCCATGTTGTTTAGAAATAAGCAGCAGAAAGATCCAAGGAAATGATCCTCAGTGAACAGAAGGGAGTCTTCAGATTCTCTTTTCTTGATTTAAATTTGATTTCTTAGTGTGATTTAAACTTCTGAACTTTCTGTATATATATTGAGGGCATTGCTGGATATTCAAATGATTTAAATGAGGATTTTCGGAGAAAGAAGTATTAAAACACCTGTTTGGAGTTCATAACCACACCTTGTCAAAGCAGGTTGTAACATGGAACAATGCAAGAACGTTTCCCTCAGATCTTTGATGGTTTAACCCTTGCTGTGCTGTGTGCGCCGATTTACATGCACGCTGGAATGCTTTCTGCACAGAATGACAGAGATATCTGGACACTAATTGCTATTGTGAGATTAGATAATCCCCTAATTCATATCTTATCACTGTGGTCTTCCTGTTATTAGTTTTCAGACAAATTGCTACACCTGAATGGGCTTGCTGTTTATTTCACAACTATGTCAAGTTTTTAGTGGGATTATTGGATACTGATGAAAAACATGGCTAGTTAACCCGTTCGATACTGAATTCTGAAATCCCCATAGACTTAATACACAGGCCACCGGGTTCCTGTATGGAATTGGTTAAGCTAAGCAAAGGGTTAATTCAATGCTATGAGAGCATGCAATACAGAAGGAGAAAGCTCTTTATGTATACATATGAATTTCACCGGTACCAGAGAGTTACACTCGGGTTAGCATGTGGCCGGTGCGCCTCGGGTTTCACTTGGCACGAGCAAGACATTCACAGTCTGATAACCTGATAAATGACACCTAATCACACCACTTTAGGGTTTTTACTGTCACTTACAAGTAATAGATATGGTTTCATATCTTTTATAATGTCTGTCATTTAGTTGAAGCAGTTTCATTCATATCTCGGGTTCTTTTTCCTGTCAGTTGCAAATGCCTTTGTGTGTAGGTATCAATATTTCTTAGTAAACCTTAACAGTGTTTAAAGCAGGTAATATGACCCTGAAGCATGACTATCAGGGCTGTTCTACGACAATGACAAGTTTTAAAGTTCAAGCTGTCTTGTATTCTCTCACATGTAGTAATATCTTTTATGACTTCTTCTTTAATATACTCCTTTTCACTTTTGCTGTCAATTCTTTGTTAGTGTTTGGCTTGTTTAGTTGCTATGGTTCTCTTTCACAACATACTCAAATACAAATTTGCAGGTATAAACTTGCTTGTTGTAAATGTGGAATATTTTGCAGTAAGAAAATTTTCGCAAATTTCATGCTGTAGTGAGCTCACAGGGAAATGAAACTGAATATTCAGGGAGGTATTGAAATATTTGTTAGAATCCTGTCATCCACAATAGTATTAAACAAATCAAATCCACTAAAATCTATCCAGCTTGGGGGGGGGGGGAATTATCACATTTTTCAGCTTTTCAGGTATATTATCTTCTGATGTGTGGAGTGTTCCATAGATGCAAATAGCAAGCAGTTTTAACTATTTGCTGTTTATGATTGTGCTGTGTCTTGGTCACCAGTAGACAAAGTAGAAATATGACTGCATGATGTATGCATATTAAATACTAATGGCATACAGATTGATCCTTCGTAAGGATTTGAAATGTCTTGGAGGAAGATGATTAAACCTTTAAACAAAGTTGGGACTTCTATGTTTCACTTCTATTCAATTGATCATTGTCATTGATTATTTCCCAGTGAATGGCAGATAGCGGTGCATGCAAGATACAGTTTAGACCGGAGTATGGTGTTAATTCTTAATGACCATGTGCTGTGTCAAAACACCCTTGTGCATCTACGTACCCTGACACAATATACAGAGACAGCATGATCAAGCAGTGTGTGTTTATTAGTTTTGGTTTTATTTCATTTTCCTTCTTACAGTGCTCGGTCCATCAAACAAGCTACCTCAAGAGTGGCAGACACTTCCTAGTAGAGTTTCAGAGGTATGTGTTACTCACACTAGGGTATGTTACAGATGCTTTGCCAATTTAAGGAGCAGTGTGTGAATATTAAAATATTGTTCAAATGTGGCCTTCACATCACAAAACAAATCTGAAACATTTCACTACTGTAAGATCTTTTATTTAAGGTCAATTTCAAAAGAAGGTATTCAAAGCTTAAGAATAACATGTCACTCATAAAAATAGCATGTTTCTAAGCCATAGGCACAGGTAATACAATGTAGAAGGTCGAACCACCAAGGACATTCTTCTGAGAACAAGGGATTTGAAGTTTTACTTCTTTTGAATCACACAAACTTACTCTTTCTTAAAAATCAGTCAATACGGGGAATTAAAACTCATTGTGACATTAACCTGAAACTTGTCTTTTATATTACAAACATGTATTGCATTGCCCAGATGACCTCCCTTTGCTGTGAATGACCTTTGGCATATTTGTGTCTGTGCACTTTGCATTAAAAACACAAACAAAACAAAACAATCAGGCATTAGAGAAGAACAAGACCCTTCAAGAGCTGCATCACGAGTTCAGCGACCATGTGATCAGCCAGTGTCGGGACGAAATCAAAGGTCAACCGAGCATCAAGAAGCTTCGGCCCAGACTGGACGTGAGCTCATGGAAGGTACATTGTATGGCAGGCTGCGATCGATGTCTGGAAATATGGAGTCGTTGTTTACGTTTCATGGGGTGGGGCTGATTGTGATGATTGTAGTTATCGCTCAAAAGTAGTAGTAGTAGTAGTAGTAGTAGTAGTAGTAGTAGTAGTAGTAGTAGTAGTAGTAGTAGTAGTAGTAGTAGTAGTAGTAGTAGTAGTAGTAGTATAACATCATTATCAACATTGGTTTCAGGATTTAAAAAAAAAAGAAGAAAAACAACTAATGAAGAAGTATTGTCTTTCAATATCGTCATTGCAATAGTCACACAATTTCAAATTGATAGATTATTATTTTCATTGCTTTGGAACTATGTTCCTTACATTGCATGACAGGACCAATGGAAATTCACCATGTCAGGTTTTGCTTTCCATCAGAATCTGAAAGAGGAGATATGCCAGGCCTAAATTAATGAAATAAATGGTTCTCCAAAATTTGCATGTTCCACACACACCCAGCAAATTGATGGAAAGTAAAGCATGCTAAAAGTGCTACTTTTGAAAAGCAGGGCTTGGGAGTGAGGGCTTGTTCAAGTGATCTGAGTCATACTTGTTTCATCTGTGGAAGAAAAGGGGATTTAAAATTCCATGGCAACCATTGTGGGGACTGTCAGATTAATGTCAAACTTGGTACAGTCATGAACACCATTCTAGCCATGACTACATGTACATGTACAGGTCAAATACCAAAGCAATAGCTGACTGTTTTCAGAGCTTCTGTGGGGTTTCCATACACACTTTCCCTCAACTCATGGGTGGAAACAAAGAAAACCAAATTTGAAATTAAAAAAAAAAAAGTCTGACAAAAGCTCTTACAAAGTAATGGTAAGACTCTGTTCCTTTTGTGCTTTGATATAAGGGAACCCAAAACAGCTGAGTTGACCCAGATTGCTATTTTCAGGCCTTCTGGAAAATCACTCGTAGACTGTTGGTTTTATGATGCAGAGTCACATATATGTTAAATGTTATCATTAATTATCATTAATTACAAATGTCGAATTCAGTAGGCCTATCTTCAACTTCATTCACAATGAGAATACGAGTATTACATAGTAAATGTATCTGGCAAATGTATCTGGCAGTTCTTCAAAATCCCACTTGTGCCAGGCTAGGCTGCTGGTATATTTGGATGAGGACTGATTGATGGATGAATAGATGGATGGAGTGATGTCTGAGTGGATGAAAGAATGGATTGAGAGAATGAGAGAATGAAAGCTCATAGTACATGATTATGTTGCTATAATAGAGGAAAGAAGTCACCAGTGATTTGGCAGAGTGTGGCATTGGATGTTGGTAATGATGATGATGATGACAACGGGTGATGATGAGGATAATGATGATGATAATGAGGATGGTGTTGATGATGATGAAGGGTGATGAGGAGGAGAAGGGACATGATGGTGATGATAATGATAATGAGGATGGAGGTGATGATGAAGATGATGAGGATGAGCAGAGAGATGATGAAGTTGATGTTGACGGTGATCATGATCATGCTAATTTTAATGACATTGAAAATGATACTGATGATGATTATGATGTATTCTATTAGATAAAGGGAGACAGGGTGTCAGAAAAGGAAGGTCAAACAGATAGACAATGTTTTTGGAAGGTTAATCATCGGAGGGTAGTGCTACCGCCCTCATCAACCATCTAAGATGTATATTGACTTGCCTTTCTTGAACTGACTTTTCCACCCCGGCTTGAGACACTTCAGTGCACTAAGCCTTGAAGTTAATTGTCATTTTAATCATTCCGCAGAAACTGGGCAAGAAACACAGTAGCAGTAGCAACAGCAGCATTGGCAGTAACCATGGCAACCAACTTGACCGAGTGAGGAGGAGTGCAAGGAGCAGCTTAAAAGAGAAAAAGCCCACGGCCCACTTCCAGGCGGTCACCCAGACAATAAAGGCCAATATCACACACCATTTCCACGAGGTGAATGCCAATATTTTACATACTGTATGTGTGGGAATCATTCATGCGGTGTGCAGAGTGCATTATTTGTTGTATGAAAACTTGGACCTATGACATTTGATGGTCATCCATGGAAGTAGCAAGTAGCGTTTTAAGACAGTTTCTATAAAGATATGTCTACATTGTACTTCAAGGTGTTTTCGTATCTAAACACACACATATGCATTCATCCTGTTAAACTTGGGGTACAATACTATTGACCAGTCATACACTTGATGATGTGCATTATCAATAACCTAATATAATTGTTAATAAGACCATACAAATTATTAACACAGACCCTGTTGGAAGACTGTAAACACAGTATTTAACTCTTTGTGTGTCACAGTGTAAACCCTCTTGTGCCACATTATTCTGAGACTGCAATGCTTTTAGACAGTGCTTTTAGAAAAGATTTTCTGCTTTATACAAAGCCTTGTAACTGTTAACTTTAATAGAAGTCTTTATGCTTGAAATACCATCCTGCAGAGTTGCAGAAAAAATTACAAGCTTTGCAGTGATGCAACTTTATCAACAAAGCTATGGCTATGATGCTTTCAATGTATTGTGGCATATTGAGATTTATCAGTCTGTTTGTGCACGGTTGTGCATTACAACAATATGTTAGAATTTGGCAAGCCTTCAACTGAATCAGGCTTGCAAACTTTAAGCATCTAAAGAGTTAGACATCCGAAAAGCAAATGCCTTTCACACATGGATGCCAATTTTTTTTTTTATTGTCAGGTGTGTCGGTTGTTGGCGTCCCACCTGAACCTGCAGCCCCATCTCACCCGGTCCGACCTGTGGACCTGCTATGAAAGGGCCTTCTATCCTGGCAAGATTTCAGAACTCCTTAAACTCTACGTGGTGAGTGGTCTAGCTTTCAGTGTGTTCTTATCCCATTGAGGACGGGCTGACTTTGTTACAACACACATTTCCCATAGACACTTGCCTGAGTATACTGAGGACTCGTCCTCATCGGGTTAATGTTATACCTTCTATGGTTCAGATTTAACCACTACTTGATTGAAGCTTGCTAATTCTGTGCCCTTCAATCTGTACTGGTCTAAATTTAGGCCTTTAGCTTTTTCCCTCTTTTTTCATTTTTTCATCATTGTGAGATAGGATATGCAGAGATCCAAAACAGTATATTGTTTATACTGTATTCAGTATGCTTGTCTTCATCCAAAATGAGAAAACATTATTATTGTAAAATGAGGAATGTTCGCATGCATTTCAATTTTGTGAATTTTACGAGAGCCAAGATTCACAAAATTAAAATGCACATGAAAGTCCTTGTCTACACTACTATACGCATTGAATGTTAGAGGCAACTCACAAAAAAAAATTTCATTTCATGCCGCGAAAATATTGTGTTTTACAGTAGTTAAAATTTGATCTTATATGTCAGCATCATACTTACCATGAAAATCACCTTTTTTTTTTTTACTCTCGAAAACATATCTTGTTGCTATATTTTTTTTTCTTTGTATTTCTCTATCTCTCCATCTCTCACACTCTTTCTCTCTTTTTACCCCAGTATGCCTACGAGGAGGAGACAAGACATCTTCAGAAAATACTGCCAACATCCAGTCTCCAGGATATGAAGCTGGACGACGAGTGGATCCTCAACATCCTGGGACTCTATGCACCTCACTTCAGCATCCACAGCGAAGTGGAGGTTGGGGTAGAGGTGACAGCTCCTGCGGACACCGTGACACACGCGGTGATAGACACTGTGACGCACGGGATAGACACTCAGTCGGAGGATGATGTGGTTGGCATGAAGGTGAAGGACTCAGTAGAAGGAGAAGAGCCGTTGATTGAAAGGGTGAGCGATGCGCTGAAGGAAAAACTGAATGTGGAAGACGATGTCAGGGGTCGGTTGGAGTCGGGGGTGGAAGTGGACCTTCCAGAGGACAAGCTACGGCATCACACGACGACGAGCCAGAAAGACACCACGCGGCAGTCATGGCGCAACACGCAAATCATCGACTTCCGCTGGGTGACCGTTCCAATAGACATTGAGGAAGGGCAGGTGACGCAGTCGGTGCCCTGCATCATGGAGAAGCAAAAGTCACTGGAAAACGTCCGCGAGAAGGAGCACGAGGTGGCGTCGCGGCACTCCTCGTGTCCGGATATCACATACCAAAAGCAGTTAGCCAGGGAACAGTACTCTAACCAGCCGATCGGCGTCGTGGGAAACGTGGAGAAGCCCACGGCAATCAAGAAGAAAGACCGTAACCACCTTGAAGACCAGATTGGGGATGATTCGGGCGTGTTCAACGACCACCAGGAGGAGGCAAAATGCAATAAGGACGGTGATTTAAACTCAAACATTCTAGACAGGAGAGAGCAGTTGGACAAGCCTGATGTGCATTCAGATGGAGTGACCATCAGCACAGATATGCCAGAAGAAGGGAATCCTCAACTGGACAAGCGAGAGGAGGACTTCCCCACCTCAGAGCTAGCTGCATCCTCGGACACCGCGTCGGAAGTGGAGAAGATGTCCCTCCATTCCCTGGAGCCGCCTACGTGTGATTCAGATGTCAACATCATGGTCCACGGGGTCAACGGAGAGGTCAAGCTGGACCGTGAGCTCTCGCGTCGCTGCCGGGAGAAGCCCGCCATCGCCGAGTTCCTGCGGCGCTTCAGCCAAGCCTACCATTACTTCCGAGTGGTCCTCGAGGAGAGTGTGCCCACGTCCAAGCTTCAGTGGTTGCTACGATGCCTCAAGGAGGTCAACACCATAGCAGAACAGCAGGCTCGTGTCATTTCATGTGAGTAGATCATGTCTGGTTATCTGCAATGTTCCCTCCCTTTTTATATTAACCTTTCATGCACCTAGGGCTTTATATAGTGTGTTCAATGCCATGGGGTTTTCTGTGTCAACCGACACTCCGTGCTCAAAGGGTTCAACACAAAACAGCATATTTGCCTGACTAAATGTATCTTGTTTATCTCTCTCTTAATGAAGCAAAGTGTGATTTGTATCTGTGGGTCCAGATGGTAATTTTCCTTGTTGAGGCATTTTCAGAAACAAAGGAACCTGAGAACAACTGTCGCAGAGAATACCTCAGAACAGGACACAACAGGCCCATTCATGTCATGACATCTGCATGTTTTTTGTCAATTGTGTGTTTATCACTGCTTGTATCTGTTTTGTCTGCAGGTGAATATTTTGTTTCATTTTATGAAATTTAGTTCTTTGACCTCTTCTGTCAACAAAATTGTTGAGGATAACAAAAGAGATTATGCACATTTTTTTTCGTTGTCTCTTTTTGAATGTCTTTTTAATGATGTCCTCTGTCTCTGTAGCAAATATTCATCTTGTACAGTTTACCTTTCTTTTGCTTCCTCTTCCGTGCTGGTACTCATTTCCCATTCATGCCTTCACTTTCTTCTCCCCGTACGCTGACCAGGTGGCAAGCAGCGTATGCTGAGCGGCGACGACCTCCTGACCTCACTCATCCTCTTCCTGATCCACGGTGACCCCGGCGAGGTCACGGCCTTCTACCCCCAGCTCCGCTTCCTGGAGGACTACATCCCTGACTTCCTTGACAAGGGCGAGATCGGCTTTGCGGTCATCCAGTTCGAGTCGGCCTACTCGTACATCCTGCGGGTCAAGCGGGAGGATGAACCGATGTCGTTCGAACAGTTCTAGACTCTGTGACGGAGTGTAGTGCGTTGTTCGTGAATGACTTCTGCAAGGCAGCTATTCATATTGATTGTCTATATATTTGCCATACCTATGCATTCCTTATTGTACATGTAGTGACTAGTTGTCCTATGTGTTCCTTTAACCTAAATGGATTTGGTGCGTGTTTGGCGCGACCTAATCAGCCAAGCAGCATGTGATACACAAGTTCTTTCAAGTATCTACTGAGCTCATAGAAACCCATGAAACTGGGGCTTAGCCCACTTTAAGAGTGGACTTCACAGGAAAGGAGGGGTGTGTGAGTGGGAAAAGAGTCAGTCAGAGGTTAATCCCTAGCTTAAGGTGATACCAAAACAAGCCCACAGTCACCTAGAGGGCGAAGAGTTAACCCTGTTCCTGCAAAGTTTTCAAATGCTCATAAACTTTAATGCAGGGTCCAAGCCTCCCAAATTAATCAATGGGTTAAAAACGAATTAGAGCAAGATTGGCTCCTTACTCACCATTCCATTGTAGCTGAGTGCCTTTGATGATAAAAGACAATTATGCCATTCACATTAAAGTGTAGGTCAAAAATCAGTGACAAAAATTCCTAATATTCATTTACCACCCCCCCCCCCCCCCATGAAACAACAAAAAGAAACTACCAGAGCAACAACAACAACAACAAAGTCAGAATGGATATTTCTATTTCATTGAAGCCCGTAACAGTAAGATCATTTGTCTTTTGTCTTGTTTCAACCCATTCCAATATCTCTGTGTTTTCATCCAAATTTCTGAGGTCCCAAATGAAATCTGAAATGTTTGTCCCTAATCTCTGCCATATTCTTGCACCAAAAGTGCCATATCATGGTTGTGTAGTGCATAGGGAACAATTATCTGGTTATAATGTACATTATAAGTTTTAGGTTTTATACTACTATTTTTGAGCTATCCTTGCATCAACATGTGATCATTCCTCATCAATATGATGCTCTGAAAATGAGCTAACCCGTTGAGGACGAGACCCAAGTATACTCAGGCAAGGGTCTATGGGAAAATGCATGTTGTAGCAAATTACAGCCCGTCCTAAACAGGTTAAGGGTATTTTTTTTTTTTTTTTTTAGAACTTGGTGTACGTGCATTTTGTCTGTAACAGGATCCCAGAGCCCTTTAATACAATATTCTGAATCTCTGTAGGTTTTTTTATCATCCACTTAAACCTATTCAGTTGCTTCCTCATTAAGCATCAATTAAAGTTCTGTGAAACTTTATACCAAAGCAAGCATCAAACTTGCAGATTTATGTATCATATCACAAATGAATTTCCCATGGCCTGAGGGCACATACAGAAAGAGTGTCACACATTTAGTGTGCAGATACACCATATCTAGTGGAGTGATGGTTCAATGTAGCAATGAATATCTGCTTCAAACATTTTTACATTTCAGAAAGGCATTTACGTTTGCTTTCCGATTGCATTGACTGTATCTTTTCTTTATTAAAATAGTTTAATTGATGAGATATGGACTTTCATGGATAAAAGAAAACCATTCTCGTGGTATTTCTGTCCCATTGAAATACTGAGAACACATGGTTGTTAATTACATATTCACAGGAGAGTTCATGTACATTCTTGTTTCGACATTCCTTCCTTCCTTTCGTTATTTCTGTTGTTTTCTGCATGAATTTGTTCACGGATTAGTCATTCATATCTAGTGTTTAATTATGATGTATCCATGCAGTTATGTGTTTTTCATTTACTGAGTCTATGTTTTTATAAGTAATGTAAATGGTTTATTAATTCATCTCATTCTCATTTCTTTATTCATTTTATCAGTGAGTGACAATTACATGTAGCTCACTTCATACAATGTTTAAGCAAAACAGTCTGTATCAGAAGTCATTCATTTTTTTCCTTAAAGTTTGAGTTATGTTTGTTTCTGTAATTTTCTATTATCACGCTTATGAGAAGACCACACAGCATGAAATTAACAACTCAAGCAAATGTCCAATCAACTGCCATTCACACAAATATGTGTATGCAAAAATATCAGGTCATATAGGACTTTGTCAGTGAAAGTGATCCAGACACCACTGGAAGTACACAGATTGTAAAGGAGATCATGATCTGTACAAACAGGATAGATACTGTGAGATCCATTTAGTTCCTGTTTTCCATCAAGTAGAATCCATGGTCAAGACAGATGGTTTTACAGCTTACTTGGAACACTGACGTAGAAATCAAAAGGAAGGCAAGGTTGTGCAGAGAAGCTTTCATTTCCTCAAGGATTGATTGAGCATCGAAACTGGGGTATTATTGAGATGCAATAAAAAGACTCAGCAATGAAAACTTAGTTGTCCACTCATAACTAAAGCTTGGTATACTGTACATACGTGTATGCACTCTTTTAACCTGTTGAAGACTATGGGTAGCCCGAGTATACTCACGACAAGCAGGTGTCTATGGGAAATGCATGTTACAGCAATATCAGCCCGTCCTCTACGGGTTAAGCTTGATTTCATTACAATAGTGTCTAGTTTTGGTTGTTGTTGGTTTTTGGTTTGTTTGTTTGTTTGTTTTTTTTTTTTGGGGGGGAGGGTTGTTTGTTTTCTTCCAGGGTCCAGCTTTATTCTATGTTCTGGATCATGTAGTTTTACATGATTCCCTTTAAACAGTAGTCATTATGTACTTATTGATATTGCCCAATTTATTGGAAATTTCTGGAGATGAAGGGAACTGTTGTAGTAGAATAGAAATGCTTGTCATAGGATATTTGGGGAAAATGGAAAAGAAGTATAGCAGATTTGTCATCAGTTAAGTGGTTGGACATCAATAATGTTGTGCAGTGCATGGTGCAGTGTAATATGCTGTTGAAAAAAAAAATCCATGTTTTGGTCTGGGTTTTTTTTTTTGGCAGTGATATTGTTCCAAGATGTTGAGCCATGCCAACTGCATCCATGAGTGAAGTGTAAATGCAGTGTTCAGATGTATGCATTGTAAACAGTACTGTTGAGTCTTCGCAAGTGTCTTGGAGTAGAGCTGTGAGATACTATAGAATTTCAATACCATTCAAGGATGCCTTGCATCCAAGTAGAACAGATGTGACTGCAACCTAACCAACAAAAAGATGGTGGATGATGAAAAGGAAGCAACACAGTGATAAAATTGTCATAGCTCCTTCACTGTGTACAGTCTGACAAAATTTAGTAGCCAACAAAGTGATGTCTAAATAGAGCTTTTTAGTCAGTCATCTGGCATGCCATGTAGAATAAGATGGATGTATTCTAATTTACTTTCAAATTAATTGCTACATAGAAAGAGGTGACACTGAAGTGTCCCTCTGGGGATTTGTACTGCATGATAATGAGAAATGTGAGAATATTCCAATATTAGGCAGCATTTTGACTCCTACAGTTTTTTAAATGTTTGTTGTAATATGCTTCATCGAGATCCCTACCCATAAGTGATAAGATAATGTATTTCATTTTACTTCCAAAATCCTGCATACAGTATACCATACCCATTCTCTTCATTCATTCATTCATTCAAGTGCATGGCTCAGTGTGCCTGGTTGATACTGTTTGCCGACTATTGCTGGTCACCTGGGTTGAACCACAGGGAGTCGGCATCTTTTACCTGTTTTCTTGTTAATATTCTGTTCCCTGAATATTATGCATTGCATACATTTGGGTAAATTTGATTGTTGTCATGAATAATATATGAGAAGGGAACACAAAATGTATGAAAGATTTGGATAGAGGATGTTTAACAAAGAGCCATTTGTATATTTCACCCTGTCAGACATGAGTTATTTTCCGAGAGTAGTCAAGAATGTATTCAAATTCACTGAGTACAACTTTCCGTAAGATTAAGCTCAGTAGTTAGCTACTATCACATTTGGTTTCTATTTCCTTTTTGAATGATTTAACCTTGTTCTTATACTCTAGTTGTTGCTAGGTTAGGCAAACTCATTGTAAGCTTTGGATGTCATGTTAAATAACCCTTCGAATAGAGTATGCATAGAATTTGAATACTTTGGTTAATCAATGTAATGGAATAATCAAGGTGGCATTCAGCAATTCACCTGCTGTTGAAATATGCAAAATGTCAAAGTATCTAGTTATCTAGCAAGTTCCAAACATTTGTGTGTGATATGCTTAAACAGACTTGTAAATGTCTCATGTACAAAAATGCCTGTAAATTATAATGTATTTAGCTCTCTGATTTAGAGAATGTTGTATATGTATTCAGCTGCAAGATCACACAGCAATACAATAACAACTGAAAGCTCTGTAAATTTACATTAAATTTTAGTTCTGTACATACCACTCAAGGGAGATATTTTTATATATTGCTTCTACAGTGTCTATAGGTATATTGTAAATAAGCAAAAAATGTGACTATCAATACATATTTTTACACAAATTGGATTTGTATTTCAGAACAAAATATATCACATGGCAGTCTTGTGTGATATACTTTTGGATAATCAGCTATAGGGAAGATACTCGCAACCACAAAAAAAAAAAAAAGATTGTTTTTGTGACAAACAAAAAAAAAGATTCCTTGCCATGTTACAACTACTCCATTTTATGATGTACATTTCAGCATTTTATGGGTATTGTGTACTGAAGTAGCCATGTAGAGAGAAATATCCCGTGTTTCGAAACAAAATGTGACATTCTGGTGCCGTTAATCAGAATGGGAGTAAAAAACTGAGAGAGAATTCAGAGAAATATCTATTTCAAGCCTCGATAGGAGAAGGCCCACAGAATTTCATTGCCGCCACGGACTCGTGCTTGTGCGAAGATTCACTTTCAGCAAAGTTGTGAAGAACATGTTTATCGTGAATGGATGCAACCACCTTTGGCACTGAAAAGGTTCTGTGGTCGTACCAGTGTACTTGCCTGTCTTTCATCTCTTCTTGATTCAACAACTTATCAATAAGCCAGGTACCAAATCCCATTATCCGTTATATTTAAGAGTTTTATAGCAAAACGGCGTAGCACCATTCTTGTTGATTTGAGAAATTTGCGATTGAAGCTGCTGAAAAACAAACAGAAAATAATAGAAAGAATATGTGATTTTTTTTTCTTGATAACTTAAAAAATATTTCTTGTTATATTAACAAGTGAAGTATCACTTTAACTCTTTATGTGCCACGTTCGCACATCCAACTCAGTCGACAGTGTGCCAACTTCGCATAAATTATTCTGCTCAAACGCACTAATCCGCCTAATCCGATCAATAAATCGCCAAATGCCGCGGTACAATGAAAGCGTTTCTCGCGCTTCCGTTCCTCTCTCTTATAGCTTGCATTTCATGTAGTGATTGACTACCAAGAGGTGTTCTCTACTGGATTTGAGAGTAATTTCTAAGTTTCTGTCACTGTTTTGTGTGCAAAAGTCATACCTTTGCAGTAATGTAGCTACTGGTCATGTGAAAGAAAAACAATCATAAATTTGTCATACAATAATACATCAAAGCATAGCTTGGCATTTTCTGTACAACTTTACTCACTATTTGCCCCAGCTCAACAGAAATCTAAAGAAGTTACATAGACTTGAAAAACAGAATGTTTTCTCAAAGCATGAAACCGATAGTGTCTCAGAATAATGTGGCACAAAGGGGGTTTCCACCATGGCACATGAAGAGTTAATGGTTTTATTTTGCTTTATCTGATGATGGACTTACTTTAAAATGTTTAGAAATGGCATTTAGCCAGTTTTGTGATCAAACTCTTCAATTGTCAGTGTAGTGAGACAACAATGACATTACATGAACATAGAATATTTGGTATATTTCCTTCTACAAAATACTACATTGTCTGCAAAGTTTGCTAAATCTTGTATTTTCCAGCTGCTTTGTACATTTTCATCAATCAAAAAGATATTTTTGGTATATGACTTTTATATTAAAAGATGCTGCATTACACCAGCAAGAACATTTCAATCTGTGTAGTATTCTCTGATGTATGGTTTGTTTCAATGTTGTCCTTTGAAGCATATGTATGGCACCATTTCTACATACAGTGTATATGTTTTTATTGCCAGGACATCATCCAAGACAGGAAGATTAAAACCAGACTAGTGATATTCACAGTACGAAAATTTTGTGAATCGGAGATGGCAGCCTTTTTCACAGCAGGAAATTTTGCAAGTTGCCACTAGTTTTCAATGCATGTAGTGTAGACAAGAAAAAAAAATGTGTATTTTGATATCATGAATCTTGGCTCGCGAAAATTTCATACACAAGAAAATTTCTAGCTTTACAGTATATATTACATGTGTGTGTGTGTGTGTGTGTGTATAGGATACGCGTAGATAGATAGATCATAGATAGATAAAGAAAGTCTCTCTGTAGATATATATTGTGTGTTTGTTTGTGTGTGTGTGGATATAATAGAATAGATAGAACGATAAAGACCATGTGTGTGTGTGTGTTTATAATATGTAGAGAGATAAAGAAAGGAAGAATAGGGAAGGAGAGAGAGATGGGCTAGGGGGAAGAGTGGAGAGGAGAGGAGATGGGATAAGAAAGACAAAAGATAGACTAGAAAAAAGATAGTGGTGGTTATACAACATTGTAGGTCACACATAGAAAAATGCAGGAAATTTGTAGGAGCTAATCAAAAAGATTCTCAAGGAGTTTTCAAGAATGAAGAAGAGAGATTGGTTGGAGGAGGAAGAAGTCGAAGAAAAGAAGAGGAAAAAAAAAATACTGGGAATTTGCTATGTGCCGCATCATACAGATGTGTATTGAAATTAATCTGAGAGGGTGAAGAAAGAGAGAGACAAAAAGAAACAGATTGTACTACTCCCTGTGCAATATATAGGGGTGGAATAGTAAAGAAGAGAATTGATTTGAACATCTAGACATAATTGCTTTGTTGATGGAATAAAAGTGAGCCACTACCACTCAATGCGAAGAGACAGTTGCTTCAATACACAGTCAAAAAACATTGTGAAGTTCCAGTTTTAATGTCAATGCAAAAAACGTGGAAATGAACGACCGTATTTGTCATTTGATGAGTGTGTGTTTTTGTTTTTTACATGCTCAGAGTAGACTTTTTTTGTCATTTTGTTTCTATGGCAACACTTGTATTGAACTCCCAAGTGGGACATGGAGACAATTCAACCAGACTATTGAACAAAGGGTGGGTAACATTCTCGTTGAAAAGCAGTGTTGATAGACAATAATTCATGGAGATGGGCACAGCAAAAATAGTTCTGATTCCTACAGCTCCCAAGCAACGTGCATAAAGTAATACTTCAGAACTGTGTCATTCTTGCGACATGAAAACATATTTTGCTAGGTAGATGCAGAGGGGGCACGCTGTAGGAATGCTATTCCACTGGGAATACGAGGGAGGAGGATTGTTTGACTCCGAGAGATCCATCGACACGTTGCAATTGGGGGGTAGACCTAGAAATCCCAGATTGGTCTGGAAGTTGTCAATTATCATGTGGTTTATCTCCAGTCTGGCGAGGCTTCTCTGCGGTTAACATTTTGACTCGTCTCCCTGATCGCCCAATAGCTAAGTCTTCTTCATCACTCCCATTAAACACCACGCCCCTCCCCACTACCCATCCTACACCCCTTTTCAGTATTAATTTGTACCCCCTCCCCTCACCTCCTCCTCCTCCCTCCCCCCCCCCCCCCCCCTCCCTCAAGATTCTGAAGTACTATATTCTTGGTTCAGGAACCAACTTTAAAAAATCATCCATCTGACATACCCTCTCTTTTATTCAACCATGTCACAATGCTTTAATTCCATCACCCATCCTCCACCCTGTCCATTCCACCCTACTCTTAATCTTTCTAAATACCCTCTGCACCCTTCTTTTAACTCTTTCCACCTCATCTACCATCTTCTGTACATCCCCTCTTTGATACCGGAGTCAGTGGCAGATCCAGAGGGGGGCGCACCGGCCACGCCCCCCCCCCCCCTTTTAATTTTTGTTAAAACAAAAGAAATGAAATAAAAAATGGAAGGGCGTATGAACCCCCCCCCCCTTTAACTCTGTAAAGGCACCTCCCCTTAACAGAATTCCTGGATCCGCCTGTCTCCTGCATCCCCCATTAACCATTATACACCCTCCCCATCACTATTCCTGCACCCCTTCAGAATATTTTGTCTCTACTACTCCCACTTCTACTCTATGCCCGTGCTCATTCCCCTTTGTAACCCTCCTAAAGCTCTCTCATCACCTCCTCATACCTTCTATACCCCCTATGTCCCATCCTACCCGCCTCTCTCCCCCTTTATTACCCCTTCCTTCACCCCTTTCCACCCCTAACAGATGATCTTCTACACTTCTTCCCTTTAAATCATATGTTAGTCTTTCCCATTATCCATCTCACACCTCTCCTTATCCTTCAGCCCCTACCACAAATCAGCAGTCTTCCTGAAAAGCGACAGGGGAAGGGGAGGGGGAAGGAGAATCTGCACATTATAAAACCCTGTTCAAATACCATACACTCTCAAATTACTACACTGTCATACTTTCATTGAAATAAATAAAAAAGGGATAAACCTTGGATTCTTTGTATACCATTAGCCCATTTTCTCCAGGATTCTGAGATACAATCTTTCTACAGGACTACTGTTCCCCCCTTTTTTTTTAACCCCATGGAAGTCTTGAACTGGAATCACTATTGTACATCCTACCATATGCCTCACCCACATATCCTTGTTGATCGTATGACAGTGATACCAGAAAGAAGGGTGCTACCAACATATTACCTTCTTAGCTCTGCCCACACACTTTTGTAAGTTATAGCTGACACGGTGAAATGGCCTCTCATATGCTTCTAGGCAGTTGGTCTCATAATAATTACTTTTTCTTTTTTTTTTTTTTTTTGTTTATTCAGTTTGTATACTACATCCTGTTGGTTAAAGCACTATGCAATGCCTTCAGAATATTTTCTCTGTATCTTTCTTCCAATATGTATCTTTTCCCTCTCTCTGTCTCTCTCCCATTATGTACATGTACCTTTCTCCCTCTCCTCCATTACGTATCTCTTTCTCTCTTTCTCTTCCCTTATACCTGTTGTATATCTCTTCCTCTCTGCACGACATTCACCGATTCCTTTTTCTTTTTTTTTTCTGGATGTGTTTACTTTTTTTGTTCCACTATACCATCAAATTACACAAAACGAAATGTGTGAAATTCACCTGATGGGTGGATGCTGTCTGCTTCACATTTTCTTTGTTTGTGCGTGTTTTATAATTTACCATGATCCATGATTAAAACTCTACTTTTCACTCCATTTGGAGTACAATAGATAACTTGTATGTATCCTCACTCATCTGTCAAGCTACTCCCTGGCACCTGACCAGATAAAAAGATCTCTCATAACTTTAGAACTACGGCTTACTATCATAATTTTTGTTTGTATGTCTTTTTGTCTCCTTGTTTTCAGCTATGATAGCAGTGCAAGCAATGCTCCCATTATATTCTGAAAGTATTGTCCATTTCTATGGAGTCTTATGAAAATATCCATTTCTTGGGAGTTTTCTGAAGCACACTCAATGCAACGACACTTTACAGAAGTACATAAATCAGCTTTTTAATTCATTTTTTTATTAATAACTTTATACATTTACTTCACCTTCCAGCATGTACATAATAACACAATCAACGAGCACATTGCCTGCATTTCATAGAATAGCAACTGCAGTAAAAAAGGACGGACACAAGATGTGGTACATATGAAAGGGTGTTTTTGCACGATGGGTCTGAGCTCTTAAGTCACATTCCAAGCTTTCTCATCAGTACTGTGCTTCCACATGATCAACATATGTACTAGACACAGATACCGAATGAATAACTTTATATTTACAAGCTCTGGCAGTGATCAAGAAACCCAACCCTTTAAAATGCTGATCCTATGGTGCAGCTGTCGAGTTTGGTATCGGAACCCTTACAAATGATGTGAGCATAGATGGCATACTTGGCTACTGTTGAGTGCTAAATAGCTAGCTCAAACCCAAGTAGGTGACTGAATACAAAGGAATGAATCAGCTTTATTTGAAAGACATTGTGCCCAGCACAATAACCTGTCAAACTTTTGGGATAGAGGGGGGAAATCATTGCTTTATTACCCTCCAGGACTTCTGTCTGCCACCCATTTCCTGGTGATAATACCCCCAAATGTCACCCCTCCGATGAACCTGCTGCAGGTGCTATTGCAGGAGGGGAGCACATCCGTCTTGTCGAAGTTTCACAGGGATTGGATTTCGTCGGCGAATCAACACGGCCTTTGCAACTTTAATCCTCGCTCCAGCTTCCATGCTCCCAGCATGTACTAAACAGGAACCTCGGAATCTCCTTTGGAGATTATTGCAAAATCGGCACGGGTTGAAAACCTTTTCCTTTCATTTAGCCACCAAGACTTAAGTGTCTTTGGATTGAATTGCAAGGTGATACATCGGTGAGATATTTGATATGCTAACAAAATTCTGTAGAGAAGAAAGTGAATTCTAAGACTGTACCTTTAAATAGACATCTTACACTGTCTGCAGACAGAAAACATACATCATCAACCATAGCATTCAGATATTACAGTGTACCGGTCGTTCAAAACGTAGTACACTGGCACACCACAGATTTGACATAAATCTCTGCATGAACAACAGATTAATTTTTGAGAGAGGTCTGTACATAAGTATACAAAGTACGGGTGAAAGAAGGAAGATTTTATACAGAACCACTGTTTTCATCAGCAAACGGAATGGAGTGTATAAGGCTAAAATACACACACTTAAAAAGAAAGAAAAAAGAAACTGTTGGCCAAAGCATGTAATGGCAGGCATGTCCAAGAAATGTTTCCAAAGTGGGTATGTCGAGCAGAAGGGCGAACATTCGCACCCCTAAAGGCAGCTCTTTCACCCCTTCATGACATTAAGAGTCCATCCACTAGGCTTCTCCGCCCTCTGCGGGTGGGGTCTCCTCGGCCTTGGTCTCCTCTCCCCCACCCTCGGGCTTAGCGTCTCCGTCCCCCTCCGCTGGGGTTTCCTCCGCAGCGGCAGCAGCGGCAGGTGCATCTGCGGGAGAAAGCAATCAAAATAAACAGCTCAACCGATATTGCTTTGACGCAACGACGATGACCATGTTTAGAAATGAAGTGCGGGGGCAGACATTATTTATCTGCGAATGATACAAACATAGGGTGATAGTTTGCAACTGTAAGCTCTCGTTGAAACAGATCTTCTTGAGCCCTGCTGAGCTGTACTTCTAAATCTCATTTCAGGCACATGAAATAGCATCGATTTGGATTTTCCTTTGCCTACGATGCAACATTATTTGGCCTTCATGTAACCTATTACTGAAAAGGCATGCCAATATCCTCTGTCAAGTTGATGAAGAGTTGATTGAAAAGTGATTTTGAGAAATATCTATTTTCTGTTTTTCAGGATTTTGACAATTGGATTTTGACAATTCCAAAAAAATTCAAATTCTTTCCTCCAAATTCAAAGTGGTTGGGAGGTCTGCAGCATTCCACTATCCTTTCCATTGCATATCTTCCTTCTTTACCTACACTGGCACTTTTTTCCATGTATTTAATCAACCCTCATACTCAAGAACTATACTGTATGTCATCTTTTTTTCTCTTTTTTTTTCACATTTCAAACAATTCCTCACTTTATTATGCTCAATTTCATCACTTCTTGTTAACGAGACTTCATTCCTTCCTCAGCACATAACCACAAAGAGCCAGAGACATCTCTGCCTAGTTTCATTTCCAGGCAATAGGAGAATTAATCGTATAGGTGTTGGAAATGAACATGATTCACTTAATGCACTGTCCACAATATTCGACTCTACTCCTACTTATATTTGCAACTCGAATGGCACACTCGATGCAGTAGTAGGCTGAGCATGCAGTTCGTGTTTTGATTTTGTCATTTGCTATTTGTTGGTTTGCTTGTTTGCTCGCTTGCTTGCCTGCCCACTTATTTTGTTAAAGAGTGCTGGCTCTTCGTAGAGACAGTTTGAGTATAAATCAATCTGACACAATGAATATTTAGCCAATCAAATTTAGTATCTACTGTGCATGCATTTAAGAAGATTCTTTTTATTTTTTAATCCCTTTGACAGTGTAAAAGTTTGGAATATTAAAAAAAGGTTTGTTTTTTTTTTTCATCTCAATCAATCAGAAACCAACAAGTTATCAATATCATTGTCATCATTACAGCATGATTAATGAGGACGGTGAATATCATTGATAAGTAAGGTGAATTATTAATTAATAAATAATGTGAATTTTCCTCTTTTTTTTTTCTTCCTTACAATTTCTTTTTTTTTAATAACACTATTCATGCATACATTTCATATTCTGTTCAATGAACTGTCCTTCCCAGCTGGATGAAAGTCAAATTGACACATGTACCATGTATTTTTTTTTTTCCTTTTTTTTTTTTTTTTTTGGGGGGGGGGGGGGATAAATAAACTAGTGACATGAATTGAATATTTTTCTGAAGGTGATGAGGTTCAACTAACCTGTGGTTTGTTCAGCTTCTTGGGCAGCCTCCTCTGTCTTCTCGCCTTCTTGAGTCTGCTCGGCTTCAGCGGCTGCTGGCTCTGGAATTTGAAAACAGACAAAGAGAGAAAAGAAATTAGCACAGATAATATTAAGTAATCCATATTACCCAAAAAAAAAAATCCGCCCTGTGTGTTGCCATTTCTGGACAGAAGGCGTGGCAGTGTATTTTACTTCACACATCACTCATGCTCTTCAGGTTCCTTGGGTTGGTGGTGTCTTGTTTGATTTAACCCATTTCATTCCGGAACCTGGTAGTCCGTGTATTGAGTCTATGGAGATTTCATGATTCAGTATGAAACAGGTTAATAAAACATCTTTGGATTCATTTGGACAAGGTAAAAAAACAACAACAACACTGAAAAAAAGATAGCACTGTTTATAGTTGTTATTGTTGTTGTAAAGAAAAAAAACGACATCTGATAGAGCACTTCGTTTGGCAGAGCAAATACTGAGTCGGGTTTAATCAACAGCATTTTCAGATTCAATCGTTCATCCACATGCAAGGGCATGCGATTTACCCTGTTATACTTGGCTTAATGTGGCTCTCTGTGTAATCCATGCCATTATACAATGGGCATTGTAGCTCTTGTGCAATGTGATGGGAATATACATGTGATGGTGGGGGATAATGACTTTGATATCCATTCATATTGCCTCATAGAGAAGAAAACTATCACAGAAAATATTGCACTGGGTAACATGCAATCTGTGGAAGCTACTTTTATGATGTGCACGAAATGCAAGTGAAGATCACAAGTGAGTTGGTATATATGTATGATAAATTGACATGGAGAGCTTGTAAGAGTATGACTGATTGTGAAAACATTCATGCACGAATCAGAACCATTGCTCTTAATGATTTAGTTGTTAAAATTTGTCAACCTCATTAATAGCAAACTGTTACGTGATGTCGGTGAAAAAATTATGGGCTTTGCATCATTAGAGGAACTATAAAGAGTATTATGAGGTCAAGTAATAAAAACATGAAAATCTCCTTGATGACAAAATGGGTTTCATTCAACAGAAAAATCAGGCACAAAACATCTAAACTGAACACTGCCTTAATCTTGTTTAATCTGTTGATACAACGTGTCATTTCAATTACTAGCAAAGTTGATTTTCAAGCATGATTCTCCTGTTGGTTTGATCTGTGTCATGTAAGATAAAACATCTGTATCGCAACATTAAAATGAATTGAATTTGACTGTATTGAATGCTTGAATTGTACACTCAACAGTTGCTGTGAATGCAATCATCAAAGATTGTTAAAAGATACTCTTTCGCACACAATGATGAAAACATTCCTCACAATGATGAAAAAAAAAATAAGATGATAGATTAAGATCACTATGCTTCTACTCCCATCTTGCACATATACAGTTGTATGTAAAGTAAGGAGCATATTGAAGTTATTGTTCAGCGAGTGATAATAACATGGATGACAAAATCAGTGGTTAGCATTTAGAACAGTGTTATATGAAGCTGTGAAAATGAAACATGTTTTCCTGCATGGAAAGACAAAAGTCAGATGAGGTGAAGGTAGCGTACTTGGTAAACACAAGCCACCACCAGCTAAAATGCATTTGCACCTAAAATACATATTTTTCTTCATATGAATCACGAGAATACAACAATTTGTTTAGGATAGACTTTTTATGTTATATCAACAGTATCTAAATCATCTTTACCATATGTTTACAGTGAACAAGAATCTTGTCTACAATGATGCCTGTCTAAATCAATGCGATGGAGAATAATTTCAGAAATAGGAATTTTGAGGAAAAAAAAGTAATGGAAAGGAACAATGGATGGAAACAAGAAGATATTAATTAGTATTACAATACAATAAGCAATGTTCAAAAGATGAAATAAGCACTGATTTAGGAAAATGTAAAGAATTAAATTGTGATGAAAGATGAAACAAAGGGAAGAACAAGTAGCTGATGAATGCTATTACACATTAATTGATATTAAATGGGTTAGTCAAATACCGGTTAGTGATTGGCTAAACACAGTCATGTGATGGAGGAACATTGGTTATGTTCGCCCATGGGAGAACATTTTTGTAATGTTTTACCCATGGGAAAACATTTTCACGTAACAAATGACAGAAGGACCCGCGCACAGTGAATTTGCCTCTGCGCAAGTGATCGAGTGCATTGTGCTGGTGGTTGACGTTGACGTATTTGACGTATTTGACTAATCCATACAATATAACAGATGATGACTCTTGTTGTCGGGAACATGTACCAAACGTTCTACCCTCAGGGTTTGAAATGCTATTTCGGAAGGCTGTAAGTCCCTCGACTTCGTCTCGGGACTTATAACCTCCCTCAACAGCATTTCAAACCCTTCGGGTGGAACATTCGGTATGTTCCCTCCCCAGCCAGTCATCATCTATATAGTGTTATGATGCATGAGGCATTCAAGCAAATATGAGCTGACTTGAATGTTTACTATGATAAAAATCCTCTAAACAATGGAGAGAAGAAAACAAATGGTAATCAATTAGTACATATGTATGACGGAAAAATCAGAGAGTGAACTCTGGAAATAGTAAGCAGTCATAATACAAGAGCATGATGATACTAAGGTCATAGAATTATCAAAGGTGATGTACGAGCTCATCAAAACCCATGCAATTTTGTTGAATAATTTTGAATTGACAAGACATGGACAAGGCAAAGAAATGGAAACAATTAGTTGTTGACTACTATGATATGTTAATTGGCATGTTAAAATGCAATACATGTGTATTAGTTATACTTTAGACACATAGATCCTTTCTAAATGCATATACACACAAATGTAATGACATGAGTTAAGTTAGTGGAATGGCATTGATGGATGAGCTAATTGCCAGGTTAGGCAACCAGGCCGAGTCGCTGATTAGTGAATTCTGCTCTCACCCTCCGCAGCTGCTTCTGGTGCTGCTTCTTCCGTAGAGGGCGCCGTTTCCTCTGCAGCAGGTGCGGCATCTTCAGCCGGGGCTTCTGCTGTTGCTGCTTCTGGGATAAAAATATTTTACAGCAGCAATTAGAGTAAATTGAACTCAGTCTGACCACGCTGCGTGAAAAAGCAAAGAACACAGTTTTAGTAGATGTTTCGTATACTTCCCATACCAGTATTTACAATCTTTACGAATGTAACATGTAACCAGTACTGTGACAAATATGAGATTACTGAGGACATGCATACATGTACAAATGTACATGTAGCAGCATAAAGCAGAAGTTAAAAATACAACTAACAAATTTATCAGTATCTGTTTGTAATGGGCACAATAATACAAAATGTAAAACTTCATATTCAATCATATAGTGATTGAGACTACAGACTCCAAAGTCAGCAAATATATTCATATCCTTTTTTTTTTTTATTCTTCTTCTGTCAACACTTTTGGATATCCTTGAGAGTACCATAATGCCTAAACTTCATTATTCTTCGAAAAAGGTCAAGAAATGAGTCACGGAACACTTATTGTGTCAATCCTAAAACCTTGCCAATATACCACACAAGAGCTAAAGACAATTATGTTGCATAAAGCTTGATCTTGTTGTTGTTGGGCTTTTTTTTTCAACTGATGCATTGAGCAATAGCTTCTTTGTATAATAAGTTCTAAAGAATTAGACTGGGTAGTCATCCATGCTAGTCCATATGCCTTGACTTCTAGGTGACACACTTATCACTTTTGATCATTTTAAGACTGAATATATTTCTCTCCAGAATACATAAAATACCAAATCACAGATAAAGGCACAACCAGTGAAGAAATTCAAGTCTTTTCATCTATCTTTAAATTTTTCAGAAGAGTTGCAAAGAAGGCTGAGTGAAAGTACCATTGGAGTATCATGTGTTTTCACATGGACAACACTGCTCATTAAAAGCAGCTAAATTTTCTCTGCATATACACTTGAAGAAGACATGAACATACACTTTGACAAGCACAAATAAAGCTCTTGTATCCCTGAAAGATTTAACAAGTGTTATGAAAGATAATTGTGTAATTGTATTCACAGAAAATATTGGGTACTTAGATTGTTGGATGCATGCAAATATATATGACAGAAATAGTGGATGAGGATTCAATGTACGAAATGGGGAAAATAACAGAAAAAGTTCTAACATTCATTGAGGAATTGAATCAACATTATTTATTTTTTTTTTTTGCATAAAACACATCACATTCACAAACTATTGCCATCATAGCTCAACTTTAGGCAGTTCTCTTTCCCTGTTTGATGCTGCAGGGTCCAGGCAAAATATGCTTATTCTTGGTGCATCATTAAAATGAACAAAAAATCTGAATAACAGAGAAATAACAGAGAAATAAAACTTGAACAACACATGGGTGAAACAAAAAAAAAAAAAAATGAAAGAAAAAAATATTCATATAAGAAGAATTAAATCACTATGCCCTTGCTCAATAAGAAGTTAAGCAGGTCTAAACATACAGGAGCTTAATTTTTGAGGATGCATAATGTACACCACAACCAGCATTTAAATTTTGTTTTCATATTTTGTTTATGTCTTTCTATTATATAAATAGATTGTCATTAAAAAAAAAAATATAAACAGCCTGTCTCTCAAAAGAGTGGTCCAAATTACAACTATGCTGAGGTGCATATAAAAATGTCTGGATATTTGGCATACTGTTGACTATCTGCCATGTAATAACAATTTTGGCTTTATCACATAAACTTTCGGAAGGCTATCATGCAATATCCATCCTATGGTAGCACAGTCATGTAATAGCCACTATTGTTTATGACAAGAGAGTACAATAAGTGTTTCCAGGGATTAGACTTCAATCTATTCACATTGGAAGGCAAATTTCTGTATTTTATCAGACAACAAAAACAACTTTGAATTTTGAAAGATGCATAAATTGTTGCAAGCACAGGCAGTGAATGAAGCAAAAACAGAGTATATGAAAGTACAGATGAATGAAATGCTGCAGCGGAATAAACAAACAAGCAAACAAACAAACACATTGGCAGCCAAACATGAAGGAAGAATCTTGTAAGTAATGGGTAAAATGTCACCAAAAAAAGAAAAAGAAAAAATCATGAAATAAATACAAGCAAGATTGATGGCATGCATAACTGTTGACAGTGGTAATACAAAAGCAAAGTAAGAAAGCATGCAATAAAGTTAGACATGATTTTAGGCATAGGTGTCATGTGTCATCAATAAATATGATTTTTCCGTCAATATTGAGCAATGAGAGCTCAATATTGCAAATGAACTAACTTACAATCATAAAAATGAAATATGCATCAATGGAAGATGAGCAAAAAAATGGATTGTTGGGCATATTGTACTTATAAAAGTTGCAGCATTCAAAAGACAAATTTAAATACGAAGTAAAGAATGAAAACAAACAAACACTATTGTGCTCTCAGTATTAAACAGATAGCATATAATCTTTAAAGAAATCCAATCATAACTTAAAGACACAAGTGCCCCGAGTACAAATTGCATATGCACTGTTAAAAATGAACTTTTCGCACTGTGAAAGCCAACCAAAAAACTAGTTTCAACTGTTGTATAGAGGCATGGTGAATGTGTTAGTGAGAAAAAGGCAAATAAAGAAAAGAAACAAAAAGAAAAACATAAAAGAAACACCAAAAAACATGTGATGTCTTCAGGAAAAAACAAAAAATGGCATAGAAAGAAGGTGAAAATTATTCAAAAGCGTGCAGTGTCAAATGCTAGCTGCAAGATTGTCAAAACAAAGTCTCCGCTGAAGAACCAAGCCAGGAAAGTTTTTGAAAGTGAAACAAGTAAGGGTATACTCTAAAATGATCAGAGATGAAGTCCTGGAGAGAATGACCACAAGAAGAATGTTCCATGATTTTGATCAACCACCACCACCATCGGCTACAAAGGGGATACCTTGCTCCTCAGATTGCTGCTCCGCTGCCTCCTTCTCAACTTCTTTCCCAGCATCTTCCGCCTCATCCGCTTTCTGCTCCTCCTCTTCAACCTGTGCTCCACCCCCATCACCGTTTGCCTCCTCCTCCTTCCCCTCCTCTTTCTCAGCCCCGCCCTCAGCCACGCCCTCCCCCTCCTTTGGCTCCTCCTTCTTCTCCTCCTCCCCATCCCCTCCTTCTTGGGTCTCATCTTCTTTAGCCTGGGCCGGTGCCTGCTCCTGGGCCTCTCCTTCCGTGGCTTGCTCCTCCTGGACCTGACTCTCGTCAGCCTTTGCCTTCTGTTCCCCCTCCGTCGCTGCTGCATCTTCGCCCTCAACCTGTGCTGCCGGTTCTTTGTGCAGTAGGGTGCAGATTAGTACAGTGCAACACTCAGGTGAGAAAAAGATGTGCATGTATACGATGTACAATGTACACCATGTGCATTGGGTGTCAGATTGGGACCACATAGGGAATATCACAAACTGAGCCTCATGAAAAGAATCTCTGTTCAAAAGAGTGCTGGGCAGCTATCCATTTGGGAAGGGCAGTTGCATTTCTGCGGATGAAATAGCTCTACTCTTTGTGTTCTAGAAATGTATATTCTCTTTGCCGCATGAATCAACTAAGTATGTCATGTGAATTGCATCACATAGCAGGACATAGAATCTAATGGTAGTATCCTTCATCTGCAAGTCCTTCACCACCTGACTAAGATTTCTGATGTGAATGGTGATTTACAGCCACACCACAAACAATAGTTTGTGACAATTTTTAGATCAAAATATTTGCCAGTTCTTCAGGGGTGAAGTTGATGAAATCATGTTTCCGATTTCTTTTAATGCTCATGACGCTTTGTCATAATTTGTAGGAATACTGGTCATATTTTCATATGTTACTCTGTTAGTATCTTTATGTGTAAAGTTCGAACTCTTTGCCACATGACACATTGATAATCACCTTTTTGCTCAAGAACATCAAATCTTAGTGACTTGCAAATGAAGAAGACCATCTAACAGCAATGGAGTAACAAATTAAGTTTGTTTGTTTTTCTATATCAATCACTCTTGCATGATGCTTGGTGTCCTGAAATGTAAAGGAAGCCATTCTTCTAAGATGCCTACATCATACAGACACTATGTGCTGAGCTGATATTCTTTATTCGCACATGACTAGTGTGGGGGAAAAATGCACAGTATATGATGAAGCAGTCCAAAACATGACATGATGTCTTCGCAGCTGAATCCTGTCTCTAAAAGCAAGCAGTGTGAGGAACAGCGTTATCGGAAGCTAAACATTATCTCAGTCTTTATACAAGACAAATACTGGCAGCATATGTCAGGCTTTTGTGTCTGGCCAAGCACACTACAGACAAAAGAAAAACAAGAAACAAACAAACAAACAAACAAACAAACAATATGAAGCAATCTGCTCAACATATTATGGTATGTCACATTCCATGCAAATGGTGGCTGGGGGAATGAAGTCAAATTCAGCTAAACTGCAAAGAACAGACACTATGCATGATCTCAGCCTAAAGGCTAAGAAGCATGCAACACAAGTACACTCACATACACAACAGAACATTCTTTTAGGCACATATGACTTTTTTGTGCGTCTTTGCTTCCTGTGGAGAAAACACTAAAGCATTGTACAACATGCATGTAAGAAGCTACTACCAACGCCTGCAAAGCAGTTGGAATGTTACATGATCATGGTGACAATATTACGACATTGAAAGGAGTCCATCTTATCAGTTTTATACAGACAGTCAAATGGTCTAAACCTCACTGAAAAATTGTCTGATTTTGCTGAACTGTCACGTTGCTTTTGTGTTATCTCATTGATAAATTATGATTCTTTTTTTTTTTTCTCAGGAGGATTTTGCCCAGAAAGAAAAGTTAAGATTAGGATGACAGATAATCTGGAAAATGTAGATGTCATCCATTTTGACACAAGGGGACAAATTAATGCAATTATTCATATTTCCGTTTTCTGACGGTCATGATGAAATGTGTCTTTAATATTCTGGATGTTAGTTTTAATCAATTCGTTGAAATCAGTTCTTCAGAACATTATTCATTTGAAATGAATTAAAATGAATTGATATCATTCACAGGATCTATGGATTTCTGGCATAGTTTCCATGATTTTGTTTCAAATCCTTAAAAATAATTCCCGTCCATTATACCTTTTTTTACTTTCGTTTGTGTGTTTTTTGTTTTTGTTTCTTATAGGTGTGAAGTGAACAATACGTTTCAATAAAAGATGAACTTTCTTTCTGATAAAGGCAAAGGAGTATAGCTTTAAGGGATTTCCAGGGACTGTTAAGCCATAAGATAGGTACAAAGATGTTTTTTTTTTGTTTTTTTTTTTCATTACCTCCTTCTGCTGCTTGCTCTTCTGCCTTCTGTTCTCCTCCCTCTGCAGGTTGCTCAGCCTGTTGTTCTGCCTGTTGTTCCCCACCTTCTGCAGGCTCTTCTGCCTTCTGTTCTCCTCCCTCTGCAGCCTGTTCTGCCTGTTGTTCTGCCTGTTGTTCTCCACCTTCAGCGGCAGTCTGTTCTGTTTGCTGTTCTCCTCCCTCTGCTGCTGGCTGTTCTGCTTGCTGCTCACCTCCCTCCGCTGGCTGACCACCATCTCCTTGTGTGTGTATGTCATGCAAGTTATGAGTTATTTTTCTCTCAGTTATTATATTTCACACAGGATTTTTATTTATGATTACATGAACTTAGTCAATAGGGAAAAAAAGGTACCAATACAACTTGTCTAATATCATTCTGTGCGTAAAAAAAAAAAAAAAAAAAAAAAAAAAATGTGTATACTGAATATTTATGCAATGTAGGCCTTCAAAGTATAGAATTTCAATTTTACAATATATGGAGTAATTCAAGTTTCAATATCATGTATTCATAATTCAGAACACAGAAAGTCATGAACTTCAAAAAAATGTATGTGGTTGTAAAGAACAATATTCACTTCATGATGTATAGAAACAACAGAGAAAGACAAGTCCTGGTACAGCATCAAAATTTTGCCAATATTCTTTAAAAAAAAAATAAATAAATAAAAAAAAAAAAAAAAAAAAAAACCTCTACAAGGCCTTGATGATGAATAAAAAAGATTCATACTACTTTGACAAAATTCAAACTAAAAGCTTTCTGCTCTTAGGACAAATGGCATCATAGCATTTTCAAATGACTACATGATTCGATTAAGCTCTGACTCACTGCAAGCTTTATTAAAATTTTATTGTACGGTGAGATACATCTACGATTACATTTATTCAAAAACTAGCAAAAACTCCATTTTTAAGATCACTTTTAATTCTTTTCAAGAACACATGCAAGAATTAAACAATATGCATACCTTCTTCAGTTTGTCCTTCTTCTCCTTTAACTGCAATTTAAAAATAAAGATCATGATATGATTTTTTTTTTTAATAATACACACACACACACATTCTTACAATGAACATGCCATCCTTTCTTGGTGGATTCTAAAATGTGAACTGATTTGGAGAGTAACTGCATGCCTTGATTCAGACAGAGATTTTAAAACAAACAGCTCTCTGTCACATATGTGGCGACTGAGAATTTCAAATACACTTTGTTGAGTGGGGGGCTTCACAAACACTGACACTTATTAACACTGTGTGGGAGATGTGACTTTATCTTAAGTGAGCATCACAGATATAATAGCAAGTTGGTAAACATTTAGCTCTGTAATTCCATCGCAATTAAGGATTAAGCATCAGTTCACTGAGAATTTGTACTTGAGGTATCAAAGCTTTGGTTAAAACATCATAAGACACTATACCAATAAAGATCACTGCATGCTGATTTCAAATTGTTATGAAGAGAGAGACCTACTAGAGTTGTCCAGAGCATCTGTCCATGCAGGCACCTAACTGGTATTTTATGTGGTGTGACTGCACACGCGCATTGTTTGCAGTTTATAGTCACAGGGTTAATGTTGGCAGATTTCCAAAGACTTCTACAAATAAACGAAATACTGTAGTATATCTAAACATGTAAAACTCACAAAAATCACTTACGGCTAGCACTACACACACACACTTTTATGTGCAAATGTGTGGTATAACTTGTATATGCAATTTGTTTATCACAACAACATTTTGACTGCAAGATTTTTAAATTGAACTACATTGTACAACTGTACGGGGCAGGATAAACAGATGAAAATGATGAGGAGGATCAACTATCGTTTAAGTGCTTCATCTCTGTGCCTGTTCAACACATGACATCACAATGATATCAACAGGCATCTTTCTGCACACGCGCATTGTTTGCAGTTTATAGTCACAGGGTTAATGTTGGCAGATTTCCAATGACTTCTACAAATAAACGAAATTCTGTAGTATATCTAAACATGTAAAACTCACAAAAATCACTTACGGCTAGCACAACACACACACACTTTTATGTGCAAATGTGTGGTATAACTTGTATACGCAATTTGTTTATCACAACAACATTTTGACTGCAAGATTTTTAAATTGAACTACATTGTACAACTGTACGGGGCAGGATAAACAGATGAAAATGATGAGGACGACCAACTATCGTTAAAGTGCTTCATCTCTGTGCCTGTTCAACACATGACATCACAATGATATCAACAGGCACCTTTCTCGACTGAAGGTAACATGTGAAGATCATCTCAAGTAACACACAAACAAGCATGCAGCTAACACAGAAGAATAGTCATGGATCATGCAGCTTTATACAGATTGAAAAAAAAAAAAAGATTATACATATTACAAATGCATCACTAATGTCATTATAGGGCATAACTGTCATATTGTCTACAAGTCAAGTTAGGAAAAAAGTGCAATAATGAACTTTCCAGACAAAGTGGTATGTCAATGACTTTTATAAATGGTAATAACGGCTATATTGATTTAATTTCCTGAGAAAGTGAAAGCAAAGTTGTGCCCATTCTCATATCAAACAGCATTAGAAAGTCATTGAAATGACTGTTAGCATTTGGAGGAGTTTCGATTGGGTTACACAGATATATTGATAGTTTGAAATGGAATGTGATAAATAGGACAAAACTGATCATGTCTTGAACAAACAGCAGAGCACTATATTGGTAACAGCATGCATTGATATAATTCATTTTGAAGCTCACATGGGTAATAGGAATACGGAAAGAAATCAAAATGATCTTGAAAATAGATGTTTTCCTTTAGTTGCTTAATATCTATGAAAGATCAGTTAATTACTGAATCAAGTACAGCACTATTAAAAGTATGTGTCATGTGTATGGATTAAATATTCACTTAGTTCACAATTTTGCAATAAAAACTTCCAGAAAGCTCCTTTTTCTACATGAAACTTGCAATCAATGCACTATTCAACAAATATTAGTAGCTCTGTCTTCATTATCCACACAAAGCACCTGAAGAAAATGACCCAACACTTCCTGGAAGTATGGAATAAATTTTATACCCAAAAGGGTGTCCCTTTTCTACCTTTTGTGTTTGTTTCCCTGAGCAAATGATTGATTGCTTGCTCTTTTCTAAAGCACATATTTTGTCATTTCAAAATCAAGTGTTGATGTGTTTAATATCCCCACTGGAGTCTTTCTCGTATTTTTAGATATAATTTCGGACAGGTATCAAACTAGGTATAGGAAATATGTAATGAATATCTTTTATAGTGATAGTTACATGGAATAGCAGAACTGATATCAACTGCATGCAGAATATAACACAAAATAAAACAATACCACGCAAGGCGAGACCATTCATAAGTCTTAAGATGTCATGTTGTCTAGTGATGATAATTTTTTTTTACAGAGACCTAGTCGTATGCATTCAATGAACATGAAAGAAATCTTTTATTTTATGCTAGTTTCTTTAGATGCTTCTACTGTAAAACAAGGAATTTTCGCGTGCACTTTAATTTCGCGAATTTCGCGAGCGCCAAGATTCGCGAAATTAAAATGCACGCGAGAGTCCATGTTTACATTATATGCATTGAACGCCAGTGGCACTTCGCGAAAATTTCATGCCACGAAAAAGGCTGTCGGCTCCAATTCGCGAAAAATTCATGCCGCGAATATATCATGTTTTACAGTATGTGTTTTGTAAAATGCATTCTTGATGTGAAGGTGAAATAAGAAATGTTAAATGCGCCGAGATCCAAAGGCTCAGGATTTTGTGGCAGAACAGATCCACACTGTACACAATATTTCAAAACCTATTCTGTGTGCACATTGCAAGGTTGATGAGTTGTTTCATTCTGCTCGTTTAGACAAGTCTTCTTTTGTTTCTAAGTACTTGTACTTTGTTCATAGGTGAGATTCACTGCACATCCCTGTTTATTATCCTTCCTTTTCAGGAAATGTACACAAAATAGTTCTGCACTTAGAGAAAAAGAAATATATTTGTCTGTTTGCCAAAAATAAAAAGGAACAAAGAAAAATATGTGGAATATGGTTTGTGATACCACATCAAAGGAAAAAAAAAATTGCAACTTTTCTCATCCACCAGGCTGAACAGAGTGGCTTCATGAATGGTCTGCCAATTACATCCATAGCTTACCATCAGCGGTTTCTTTAGTCAGACTGGTTATTGAGTCTAATGCAAATGAAAATTTGATGACAATACAGCTGCATACAGGACCATCGAGAGGTAGCTTGGCAACGTGTGACAAATATTGAATAAAATTCTTAGATCACTGCTTATGCTGGAAACAATGAGCAAGCAACCAATTACTGGCAAATCTTCATGCAGGCATGGATACTAAGAACAGAAGACAAAGCTTGCCGTTTTTATAATCTGATCACAAGTGTAATAAATTGCATAAAACTAGGCCACGTTTCATAAAACTTTGTTATCAGTGACAACTGCCACATTTTTATAAGAAATTTGCTCCCAGCCAATCAGATGCAAGGATTTCAGTAGCTTGAGCAACCCATTATTGGCAAATCTTCATGCAGGCATGGATACTAAGAACAGAAGACAAAGCTTGCCGTTTTTATAATCTGATCACAAGTGTAATAAATTGCATAAAACTAGGCCACGTTTCATAAAACTTTGTTATCAGTGACAACTGCCACATTTTTATAACAAATTTGCTCCCAGCCAATCAGATGCAAGGATTTCAGTAGCTTGAGCAACCCATTATTGGCAAATCTTCATGCAGGCATGGATACTAAGAACAGAAGACAAAGCTTGCCGTTTTTATAATCTGATCACAAGTGTAATAAATTGCATAAAACTAGGCCACGTTTCATAAAACTTTGTTATCAGTGACAACTGCCACATTTTTATAAGAAATTTGCTCCCAGCCAATCAGATGCAAGGATTTCAGTAGCTTGAGCAACCCATTATTGGCAAATCTGCATGCAGGCATGGATACTAAGAACAGAAGACAAAGCTTGCCGTTTTTATAATCTGATCACAAGTGTAATAAATTGCATAAAACTAGGCCACGTTTCATAAAACTTTGTTATCAGTGACAACTGCCACATTTTTATAACAAATTTGCTCCCAGCCAATCAGATGCAAGGATTTCAGTAGCTTGAGCAACCCATTATTGGCAAATCTTCATGCAGGCATGGATACTAAGAACAGAAGATAAACCTTGCCGTTTTTATAATCTGATCACAAGTGTAATAAATTGCATAAAACTAGGCCACGTTTCATAAAACTTTGTTATCAGTGACAACTGCCACATTTTTATAAGAAATTTGCTCCCAGCCAATCAGATGCAAGGATTTCAGTAGCTTGAGCAACCCATTATTGGCAAATCTTCATGCAGGCATGGATACTAAGAACAGAAGACAAAGCTTGCCGTTTTTATAATCTGATCACAAGTGTAATAAATTGCATAAAACTAGGCCACGTTTCATAAAACTTTGTTATCAGTGACAACTGCCACATTTTTATAACAAATTTGCTCCCAGCCAATCAGATGCAAGGATTTCAGTAGCTTGAGCAACCCATTATTGGCAAATCTTCATGCAGGCATGGATACTAAGAACAGAAGATAAACCTTGCCGTTTTTATAATCTGATCACAAGTGTAATAAATTGCATAAAACTAGGCCACGTTTCATAAAACTTTGTTATCAGTGACAACTGCCACATTTTTATAAGAAATTTGCTCCCAGCCAATCAGATGCAAGGATTTCAGTAGCTTGAGCAACCCATTATTGGCAAATCTTCATGCAGGCATGGATACTAAGAACAGAAGACAAAGCTTGCCGTTTTTATAATCTGATCACAAGTGTAATAAATTGCATAAAACTAGGCCACGTTTCATAAAACTTTGTTATCAGTGACAACTGCCACATTTTTATAAGAAATTTGCTCCCAGCCAATCAGATGCAAGGATTTCAGTAGCTTGTAACAACTATCACAACTTGCCACGGATAACAAGTTATATGAAACGGGCCCTGATCTCAATGGGAACATAATGTGCTGTAAGGAAAGAGAAAATGAACACAAAATGAAGGATGAGGCATGTGTCCATTTTTTATTTGATCTGCTGAGGATATAGCATTTCCTTTTAATGATTTCAGCATTGTACAAGTGGTATTCCTGTTAAAACTTCTTTGCACACAAGTGGCCTTACAGTCATAATCAACAGTCTTTTTTTTTTGTCTTTTTTTTTTTTTTTACCTCAGCTGAATGTGCTCTTCATGGTCTATTCCTGACCACCAGTGCAAGTTTCATTTCAGGAAGAAATCCTGCCTACAAACGAGGCAAAATATTGCTAAATGATCTATGCGGCATATATTGATCTGGGAGAGAGTTGTTAGGTATGGAATATTTCCTCCATGGAAACTGATGTGAGATCGGGTTAGATTTTTCCATGTGAAAAAGCCACTCAGTGGCAACAGGGGCTCGTTCTTACCCACAACTTTGCCGTCGCCGAGCACCTCGACGTCTGGGAAGATCCTCTCGATTCTCGCCTTGGCCTGCTCTATGTCCGAGCTGCCGTGGACGGCGTTCTGGAGGATGTCCTTTCCGAGGAGCGCCCTCAACGATTCCGGCGCCTCCTCCCGGGCCTTCTCCGGGTCCGTGGGTCCCATGAGGGTCCGCCAGCCGTCAACGGCATCTTCTCTTGACAGCACCATAACCATGGACAAGCCACTGCAGGGGAAGGATTTTTTTCATTAATTCATTCTTTTTCAAAGTATTCCTTAAAATTAGTCTTAGACCCACCTCCCCGTGTTAACAATAACAATAAAAAACAACATTGACAATAAACTTACTCTGCACATCTTATGTCGATAAACAATAGATAAGACTTACCAGGCAGTTCGCCCTTTCTATGGACACAAGTGTTCTCCTATAGGAAATAACATACATGTATTACTTCTTTTTCTTTTCTTTCCATTTTTTTTTTTTTTTTGCTTGAATATTTATTCAGAGGTAACGTAAGCATCCGAAAACAGGTTGCCCTAGCTCTCTGAACCCTGTCTCACTCACATAGGAAAGGAGTCACTAAAAATACAGAAATAATGCCATTCATGACATATTCACTGTAGCATCACAATTGATTTGACATATACATTGTATTTCTACTCTAAACCTGGCTAGAAAACCACAAACTCTATGACATTGGCGGCTTTGAGCTTCCAAAGTGTTATATGCAGGGAAAACGTGCAGTGTATAGTTGTCTGGTATTAAAAGCAAAACTTACAACAACAGCAATGACCTGACCACATTCCTTACCTGGACATGTGATCAATAAGGCTGTCGTAGAATTCTTTCCCCTCGTGTTCCAAGTAGAGTTTCGATGCAAGCTCCTTGTTCAGCTCCACATCTCGTTGTAGGTTGATCTGGAACCCGGCCTCCTTAATCTTCTCCAAGATGGCATCTGAAAGAAAAAGACAATCAACATACACATTATGGGTTCTCTAACTCTAAGATCAAAAATACTAAAACAAGAACAAAACAACAGCAAAGAACTGATGAACTGCAATCATGCATTCATCTGTCACTTTGGAAAAATTATGAATCAATTTTTTTTAAACACATCAGTCCAATTAGTATTACCAACAACCAAACTATTGGCTGTGCCACAATTTTTTTTTCTTTTGTAAATGATTATTCTTCATATTTACAGTATCTATCTTTTACCTCCCTATTGCCTAATATCCATTAATCTTTAAAGTGCCTTGTTCCCCTACTGGCACGCACAATGGAATGCTTTCTTAAGCAAAGCACATTAAGGGTCAAAGAGTGCATATCATAAAATGGGCTTTAGAATCTCTACAAACTGATTGGTCAATTATCATGAATTGATTTTTTTACTGAGCCACACTGAGCCACGCATCTGGTAAAATCCGAACGCATGGCTCAAGCCTTGTATAGTATTGTACAGGTCTGCCCCCCCACGGAAAAAAGCAGTAACTGACATTTTTATGAATGTTTACTTTTTTGCAAAAATGAATAGTTTACCCAATGCTCTCCAATGTTAATAGGTCAGTTTTGCAAAAAGAAAAATGAAAGTGACCAAAAATACAATTTTTCACTTTTGCAAAAAGCAGTAACTGCATCCAGTTGATTCAACTTTGCAAGTTTCCCCACGGAAAAAAGCAGTAACTAACAAAGCCCACGGAAGAAAGCAGTAACTAACGATTTAGTCTTTATCATTCAGACTCTGTATAGTCCTTCCTGTATATTTTTTTTCCCTAATACCATTTATTTTTTCTACTAATCTTTTTTAAACAATGTAAACAGCAGTTTCTCCCATAATTTAGGAGAATAGATATAAAAAGATTGTTTCACCAGTAACTTGACTCTGCCCGCAGGGAATCATATGACAAGTTGTAGAAAAAGCTTCTTTCTGGAGACTAGCAGACCTGGCAGACTCAGCGCGCTCAGAGTGCAGAATACGCGTGCAGCAGCTGCATGTTTTGCGCATAAATTCTGCAGCATACAGTAACTAGCTAAATATTGCATCACATCACAGTCATCACTTGCATGCACAGTATTGCAGGTCTGGTACAGTCTGAGAGTGATCATGCCAGTGCTAACCATGCTGTCACACAGTTTCTGCGGTCCAGGCATGCCTGTAAATCTATCATGAATTGCAGAGGAAAAGTCATGGTAGCCATGGCTTTGGCCAGAACCAGAAAATCTAGGTGAGCTGAAAATATATTGAAGGGAGATGAGCACTAGTATTAATGCACTAACGTTAGTCTAAGGTTAGATGTAGGCCTAGGCCCTAAAGTTTAGAATAGGTCTACCAGATCTAACGTTACAGAGTAGATCTAGATTCTAATCTATTGTTAACTGTTTAGTGTTAGACAAAATGTCAGTAGGCCTAATCTAACGTAATAGATCTAGGTCTAGCACTAACATCGGGCATAGATCTGTAGTCTAGCTTAAGTGTAACGTCAGAGTACGACTAGGATCTAAGACGAAGAGACTTGACTTTATTGTCTAGTCCAGGGTCATGTGTCAGGGGCCAGGCCGGGCACTCCAAAGTTCAATTAGGGTACATAGGTGTCTACCTTATTTTTACACAGAATGCCATTCAATCGACAAGACCTAGTCTAGGTCTAGCGATAGGTCCTAGATCTTATAGATCTAGACTAACCAGAAAGTAGAACTTTATAACCTGGTGGTGGTAACAATTCTCCTCCTATGGTCATGTGACATGTGCAGTTACTGCTTTTTTCCATGGGGAAAACAGCAGACTCCTGGCCGTCTGCAGTTACTGCTTTTTTCCGTGGGGAAACTACCCAGAATCAAGGGTGAGCCACCGCAGTAACTGCATTTTCCTAAATAACATTTAAAAAATAACGGAAACATAATTTTTTCCTAGGTATTGTTAGACAACTAGGTATGGTGCATAATCATACCACAAAATTATTTTTGAATGTTTCTGTGTTTTTAAAGAATCTGCAAAAAACACAAAATCGCATTTATCTCAGCTCAGCAGCTATGCAGTTACTGCTTTCTTCCGTGGGGGGGCAGCGGTGTATCGGACACATGATGGGGAAAAAGGTTGAATTTCAAGAATTTGCAGGGCCATCTTTATAAAACAAATGATGCACAGGCCTATCTCGTGAATCAGTGAGAATTCAGTGCTGGTTTAACTTTGGAAACAGTCTAAAACCCACTCACTGCGCTTGTGGGTTTAAAAAGTTCCAAAGTTAAACTCACGTATCCAATCCTCAACGATCCACTCTGTCCTGTGAATCATTTGTATGTCTATGACCAACGAGGAGATGTTTACTGATTCATACCTTTGTGTTCTCCAGCAGCGTCTGGCTTGATGACTGCAAGTGTAGTCTGCTTGGGGAAGAAGAACTGTAGCTCTTTCTCGGCCATTTCCACGGAGTCACTGCCGTGGACTACGTTGATCTGAGCTTCTGGAATAGTGTACTGGGCTCGCAAGCTGTTGCAAAAGAATAATAACGATAACGATATATCGCGATTCAGGTGAGAGTTTCTAGGTGCATTGACACAACACAGAATAGGTGAATTTAAAAAAAAAAAAAAAGTTATATAAGAATGGAGCACCAGCGACAACTGTATGCACCGGCATGGTCATCAAGGATGTTGATACGTGAAGTCAAAATGGTTCAAGCATGGGTCCCATACCATGGCTGGCACTAATGTGCTTTTATGCCTGATACGTAGTTACAGATTGAAGAACTATATGTGACATAGAGGTTTGTATGTGCCTGTTTCATTTTGTTTTTTGTTCTGAAACAAATACCACAACACAGATAGACAGACAGAAAGATACATTTGTGTAAAGTGCACGAAGATGGATACAGAATTAACTAGAGAAGCACTCTGAGAGCGCAGACCTCCGCCAAGCATGCAGCTCATTTCCACCATTGATCTTGTTCTTCCATAAAGATACATGTACATGTATCAGTAATTTCCACCCATACATACTTATAGCATTGTGTGCTGAAAGTCGCTCGATTTCCCAATATAGAAGCCTTTGTTACGTCATAAACCCTCAGCTGCACGGTGCACCTCGCCCTAGCAGAAACTAGAGCACGCACTTAGTGCGCGCATGCAAACCTCAATACGCGCAGCCTGAACCCCCAAGTTCATTGACCCTACCTGCCAAAATGTCAAAAATCCTTCGTAAATTCCGCAAAAATTCTCAGATCACTACCAAAAGTTAATCATCTGTTACTTGTATCATTCTAAATCTTTCCTGCAAGTTTCATCCAAATCCTTTCACTCCTTTTTGGGTTATTTTGCACACAGACAAACTAACTAACAAACGAACACACAAACCAACGGTAACGAAAACATAACCTCCTCCCTTGGCGGAGGTAGTGAACAGCCACAGAGAGATAGGATGGAGAAATAGAGAAAAAAAATAGGAATTAAAAACAATTACAAAGGTATATTCTGACAATATCAAGCTGGTTGCAATGCCTTTCAAACATAGTCCTCAATACAACATAATGCCCTTTAAAACAATCAATTTCAAGGCTGAAAAATGTAGGCAAACTCCAAAGACAAGGAATACAAAGACAGATGGAGCAACACTATAATGTTATACAGACAGCAAGAATACAGTATCTAGCGAGAGGCAAAAACAGAAACAGTCGAAGTGAGGACTGTCTCAGAAGGAGAAACAATTTCAAGAGACTGTAAAATTGTCACTATCCATCGAGGGACTAACCTTTCAGGGGCCTTCTCCTTAGCCTCCTCCACCAGGGTTGGTCCTATCAAGTCTCGCCAACTCTGGATGGCTGCTTCCTTGGCAAGACCCAGGGCCAGAACCTCTCCACTGTGGATGAAATACATGATACGAGGACATAAAAAGCCGTGCTGGGAACACTCTGAAATGAACTGTAAAAATGTTGATGTTTTGGCCAACAATTGTGATACACACAATCAAAAACGAGACCCATTAATTACCATGGTCAAAACACTTGTGGACCAACAAGATGTTGAGACACAAACATACCTTTGAATTTCTTCTTTTTTTTTTTTTTGCAAAACCAAAGAGACAGATATTAGCTACTGGTTCAATTCAAATTCACAAAGCAGCATATCAAATTTTCAAGAAGCTTTCCTCATGCTATATATATGCAGGTGAGTAAGAGGCTAGACATGCAACTAGATTGGAACAAAAATTATAAAAATGACTACTGCACACAAGTACTGGCCAGAATTCATCATAACATATAACATTTGAAATTGACCCTCAACAAATATAAGGAGCGTAGCCCCCGAAATTCATTCTACCTTGCAACATGACTGAAAGAAAAGACTGCAAATACTTGCTTACTGTGTCCCCCCCCCCCCCACATAGTTTTAATGAAGTTGATCCCAAATTCAGTGAAATATTTTGAAATATTCACCTTGAGCAATTGGAACATTGTATGTTCTTCTAATATGCAAAAGAACTTGACAAAAAAAAAAAAGAAGAACCTACAAACATCTGTGATGTTATTCTTGCTTTCTTGTCATCTGACATTCATATAACACCTGAAAATAACACCACAATGAATGATGCATCATACAAGAAGTGACTCCAGATGGTTAAACCATCCCAGATGGAATCACAACTACTATTTCTTCCTTTAAAGGAATGGTATAGTTTGGGTTGAAATCTGGGTTCCGGTTTCTAACTTTTTGAGAGAGATAATGAGAAACTTCCTATGAAATACAAAAGAGCATGTAATTCCACAAGAAATTCAAGGTTTACTTGAGGAAAATCATTTTAGAAATGACTATGATATTTAAAATAAAGCAATCCTACTAAAAGGTGGGACCCACCATTAATTAGGATCACTAGGTTTACCTTTGTTTTCGGACATCTCAGCAATTTCAAAACCAATTTTCATCAAATAAACTTTGAATTCCTCTTAGAATGGTCTGCTCTGTATTATTTCATAAGTGGTTTCTTGGTATCTCGCCAAAAGTTAGAAGCTCAATCCTCATCTCCACCAATACAATAACTATACCTTTGACCCAGACCCATCCTAGATGGCATCCACCTGCAGAGTACCACACCAAGGAAAGTCATCACCCACCTTGTCATTTCCCTGATGAGGTCTTCAAAGTGTGGTGTTCCCTCCTGCTCCTTGTAGAACTCCTTGGCTTGCTCCTCTGTCAGCTGGATGCTCTTCTGGAGGCACACCTCAAAGCCCGCCTCCTGGATCTTCTGGAGAATCTCGTCTGAAAGCAATCAAAGATGGTATCCTGCTCAAAAAAAAAAATCTCTTCACTTTTTGATAATTTCCCCCTACTCATCTCTACTCCAAAATCACTTTCTTGTCTTTCTGTGTTCTTGCATTCTGTCTAATATATCCCATCGAGACAATAATTTGACTGTCAATATTTTCCCCATCGGAAAAACCAAAGGCAGGCATTCTGTTACCCTGTCATCACGTTTGTTCACCTCAACTGTGCAATGGTAGACTGTCTGTACCTATGATATCAAGGTATACAGGAAAAGACAATCCTAAATTAGCAGGAAGTCCATTGTGATCCTGCACTCAGAGACTGAAATCTGAATGTTCCATTTACAGTTTATCACATTTATTTCTACTGTGGAGGGAAGGAGAAGAGGAAGAGAAAATAGATATGACACTGGTTCATTTCTAATTTTGATTGAAGAAGAAATGTACATTAATGCACTTGTAGCTCACTTTTGCTCACTTTGACTGCACAAAGCTTTGCAGCATTGATGTGCACAATTCCTTCTCATCTATTTTAAGTAACTTATGCATCTCGTCCAAAAACTTTGTATCAACATTCAGGAGATTGATTGATAAATTCTTTGAGGCTTTGCCCACATTTCTGATCCTCGATAATCACATCTCAAACTTTGATGGGAGTATACTTTTTTTACACTATACAGAATGACCCAAAGCAGTGACAGACATTTGCGCAGGAAAGCTGCCAGCAGCTGCAATACCTTTGTGATCTTTGAGGGCATTTGGTCTGATGAGAGCAAGGGTCTTTTCGATAGCAGGAGGTGGGCCAGTGCCTGGGATGATGGGGATGTTGAAGTTAGGCAGCAGGAAGGTCAGCTCTCTGAGGTTTTGTTGTTGTTTTGTTTTTTTTAACATAGTGGAGAAACAAAAAGATGACACAGTTTTATATAGCTCAATGATAAAATACAGATATAATTACAACAGAGATACATGTATTACCATTCATAATGTGGTACAGAGAATACCATCAAAGCAAACCTTTCACTTCATTGCAAGCATTTCCAGTTTTTTGTATGCTGCAGTTATAAGCATTACTAAATCACAATTTATTTGTTCTGTATTTACTGTTCTTCACATGTAACTCATGACTAACGCTGTTAATATTTGCTAACAAAAGTAACCCTAGAAATCTAATATTGTAAAGATAATCCTAAAAACATTAAGAAAAAAAAATTATATTTCAGGAATCCTAACATTTTCTCTTCTCTTGAAATAGAGTCAGTCACAACATTGCAATTTTAATGCAGACTGAATTCTTTGAAGGAATATTGGCAAATGTTAACCAGATAACAATTATCTTGTCCTTAATACAAATTAGAGTAAATCAAAGAAATCTTGGCTGCTTAAGGAACATACAAAATGAAGCCTTGAATTAAAGTACCTGACATGCCCTTGAAATATCATATTATCGCTGGGGTGACAAGACCCTGTATCTGAAATTGTGGTGAAAATGACTTTTTTGAATGATCAAATAATGGGTTAAGTGATGTCCTGTTCAAATCCCAACCGAGGCTATCGTAAATCCACTATTAGCCTAGAGTGGGGCGACATTTTCGAGTGTTGTTCAATTCACGGTCCAGCCGTGATTCGCGAAATTCGTGAAAATTAGACCCTCGCAAAAATAACAGTGTATACAGTATTATTGTAGGAATATTGGCAAATGTTAACCAGATAACAATTATCTTGTCCTTAATACAAATTAGAGTAAATCAAAGAAATCTTGGCTGCTTAAGGAACATACAAAATGAAGCCTTGAATTAAAGTACCTGACATGCCCTTGAAATATCATATTATCGCTGGGGTGACAAGACCCTGTATCTGAAATTGTGGTGAAAATGACTTTTTTGAATGATCAAATAATGGGTTAAGTGATGTCCTGTTCAAATCCCAACTGTCTTACTCCAAAAATGAAGCCACCACGTGCATGTCAAAGGAAAGGCTTTCCAATTCACTATAGTGTTTTGGCCGCCATGTTTTTTGGCTCTCCTGTACATCTTCTTTGGACAGGTTCTACTTTCTGGCACAAGGTGTGCTATAAAATGGGCAGCAAAGGCAATTTATTTGCCCTTCTACATACAAAACTCAGGCACTTTAATACTTCAATTTTCCTAACATTTTCATCAGAATTCAGTACCTGGTAATCTACCCAAACTTGTCCTATTTGTATAGTTAACAAGTCCACCTGTGTGTAACTTATTGCGCCACAGGCCAACAGGAAGGCCACGGTGGCAAAATTGGGATCAGCGGAATAAGTACTAGGTAATTTCTAGTCATTTCCAATTAGTTTCTGTGACATCTGTGCCAATTGGCAGAGAAAGCGCTCTAGTTTACGTGCCCATCAGCGAACAAAACATGGCAAGGGTTGAATTATGTCATACTGTATAAGCTGTTATTTTCGCGAATGAGGAGGCCACGGACATTTTCGCGAGATGTTGTTTTCGCAACATTACACCGAGGCTATCGTAAATCCACTATTAGCCTAGAGTGGGGCGACATTTTCGAGTGTTGTTCAATTCACGGTCCAGCCGTGATTCGCGAAATTCGTGAAAATTAGACCCTCGCAAAAATAACAGTGTATACAGTATTATTGAAGGAATATTGGCAAATGTTAACCAGATAACAATTATCTTGTCCTTAATACAAATTAGAGTAAATCAAAGAAATCTTGGCTGCTTAAGGAACATACAAAATGAAGCCTTGAATTAAAGTACCTGACATGCCCTTGAAATATCATATTATCGCTGGGGTGACAAGACCCTGTATCTGAAATTGTGGTGAAAATGACTTTTTTGAATGATCAAATAATGGGTTAAGTGATGTCCTGTTCAAATCCCAACTGTCTTACTCCAAAAATGAAGCCACCACGTGCATGTCAAAGGAAAGGCTTTCCAATTCACTATAGTGTTTTGGCCGCCATGTTTTTTGGCTCTCCTGTACATTTGACATTTTGTAGATACGAGGTCTTGTCGCCCCAGCGACGATATATCATATGCAGAACAGGCTAGAATGGTGGATTGCAAGCTAGTTCTAAACATCTCGATGTCTTTACAAGAGGAGGGATAGAGAAAAGAGAATGCAAACTGTTCCACTTGTAAAACACTGGGTAATTTACCTTGCAGCAGTCTCCATGGAATCTGCTCCGTGCATGGCGTTCATAGTCTTGTCTGTTCCAAACTGAGCTCGTAAACTGTGGTTACGAAGAGAGACGAAAATGTTCGTTTTAAATGAAACAACAAAGCAGCGTGCATTTCTACTTTGAACAGTACAAATCACACACATTACAAAAAAAAAAAAACAACAACACGGGGGGGGGGAGGGAGTTTGCATTATCAAACAAATCATTTTCATTTAGATTGTATTGATCACTAGTGTCCTCAGTGGTACCATTTGGGAAGGACTCATGCGCACAAACTAAAACCAACTCATGAATTTTGTCACAAGATTTGGATGTCAGTATTTTGCCTATTCTGGAAAATGATAACAAAGAAAAACAATGTGGAACCTTTTAACATCTTACGTAAGTATCAAAGGTAATTGCCCCTGACTGCTATTATTGTGTTCTCTTGTTCAGTTTTTGGCAAATCATGCTGCTCTGATGAAGTTATCACGACAGAAATATTATGGATCTAAAAACAGACAGTATCACTACAAGAACAATTTTAGGCAAACAGATGTACATAAGAACCTCTACTCTGTTTGAATTAGCACATCATGGAGTTCATATGGTATAATATTTTTTTTTTACATCCATAAAAAAAAAAAAAAATCTAGTCAAATCTATTTCAATTCTTAGCCCATGACAGGAGCGTCATGATTCTGCCCGAGACCAGCAATTTTGATATCATCCATCCTACAAACTTTGTTACATGTAACCGGACATCTTCTTTGGACAGGTTCTACTTTCTGGCACAAGGTGTGCTATAAAATGGGCAGCAAAGGCAATTTATTTGCCCTTCTACATACAAAACTCAGGCACTTTAATACTTCAATTTTCCTAACATTTTCATCAGAATTCAGTACCTGGTAATCTACCCAAACTTGTCCTATTTGTATAGTTAACAAGTCCACCTGTGTGTAACTTATTGCGCCACAGGCCAACAGGAAGGCCACGGTGGCAAAATTGGGATCAGCGGAATAAGTACTAGGTAATTTCTAGTCATTTCCAATTAGTTTCTGTGACATCTGTGCCAATTGGCAGAGAAAGCGCTCTAGTTTACGTGCCCATCAGCGAACAAAACATGGCAAGGGTTGAATTATGTCATACTGTATAAGCTGTTATTTTCGCGAATGAGGAGGCCACGGACATTTTCGCGAGATGTTGTTTTCGCAACATTACACCGAGGCTATCGTAAATCCACTATTAGCCTAGAGTGGGGCGACATTTTCGAGTGTTGTTCAATTCACGGTCCAGCCGTGATTCGCGAAATTCGTGAAAATTAGACCCTCGCAAAAATAACAGTGTATACAGTATTATTGTAGCCCTCTGATGTGTGCATTCTGTGTCCGCTTGTATTTTATTGTGAAATGCCAAATAAATAAATAATTAAATAAATAAATAATTGAATAAACAAATAAATAATAATAATAATAATAATAATAATAACAATAATAATAATAATAATAATAACAATATGCCTTCATTACAGCTCTTTCACCCCGTATGGTTTGAAGTGGCCATAGTGTGCCCACACATTGTGAAGGAGGTCTACCTTAATGATGTTCTTAAAGAGAGATTAACAGTGTACCTACAGTCCCCCATAAACTATCTACTCTCAATGTCAAAGTCCAACTCACAATACTGTTAAAGCTGAAACAATGACACTTTTGCGAACAAGAGCCAAGAGCCTTTTTCCTGGCATGAAACTTTTTGCAAATTGCCACTGGCATTCAATGCAACAGACTACAGATATTGCATGCATTTTACTTTTGCAAAATCTTGACTCCTCATGAAACTCACAAAAGTTTCATACACACGAAAAATTTCTGGCTTTACAATACCTCTCTGGAGCCTCTTCTTTAGCCAGGTCCACGTCCTTGGGCCCGATGAGGTTCCGGACGTCCGCCACCACCCCCTCCCCGGTGTCCCCTCGGGTCAGGACCAAGATGCAGCTGGGCCCGGTGGACATGAAGGTGACCAGCTCGTTGAAGTGTTCTGCTTCCGCCTGGTCCTTGTAGAACTCCCTGGCCTCTTCCTCGGTCAGTGTCCTCTCCTCTCGGGTTAGCACCTCAAAGCCTTGCTCCTCAATCTGGACATTGGGTGGACACAAACACAAGTTTAGTGTGACAAGTTGGTGGATTGCTTGCTGTGCTTTCAATATATGTGACCCGCTACAACAAAAGGATCCGAAAGTCGGGGAAGGACAATTTTCTGAAAATGGCATGACATTATTCCCTTACTCTTCTTCTTTAATTTCATATATAGCACACTTCATAAAAGTACTCTGTTGTGAAGATATCAATGATTTTATTAGCGCATGTCAAGTGGTTGAGGAAATCACGAGTTTCGAGAAAAACGCCTTCAAAGTTTTCCTTCCAACGCTATCATGATCAAGTGGAGGCAAGACAGCTTCCACTGCTTGACAATAGACGGTATGCTCCTAACGACCTCTGCGATGTTCATTCAAGCTCAGCACCAGCGGTCTATGCATGACCAATCAGTAATCAGGATGTCACGCACTGACCAATAAAGATCTCTCCCTCGTTGCTAGGGGCGGAGTCTAGGTGCGGTGCTAAATGCAAATCTTCGGACACGTTTCTGTTACGTTGAGAGTCGGAAAATCATGGCCCAGAAAAACGCTGATTTCTTCCCTTTCCTGTGATCACTTAGCTTCGGAAATTTGGCAGATGATGGACAAAACATTAGACTAAAAATTATGCCAAAAACAGAAATCCGATTGTTTTGACCAATTTTGATGACGTGACTTCAAACTCGATTTTCTCTGTTCAGCCGTCAGCGACTTTAGGACCCTTTTGTTGTAGCGGGTCACATATGTGCAGGGTTTGAGCCCTGACACAGCAACAAGATGATGTAGGAAGACCTAATGATTAGCACTCCTCCTTTAATAGGTGTTGAGAAAGGTCAAATGTTTAAACTGTATGGTAAAAGAATATGGCTGTCAAATTGAACACATCAGTTATTTCGACGATTTCGTCGACGAAATGTTAACATTACGTCGATGAAATGATCATTTCATTAACAAAATGGTCAGTTCGTCGATGAAATGACTGATTTCGTAACAAAATAGGCCATGTGACACTTGGCGCCTTGTACAAAACTACTGTCTTTGTCCATGGTTTAAACCATGGTTTCAATTGTACCACCTTCGTGAATTCGGGCCTTTAAAGGGACTGTACAGTACTGGTTGAGGTAGGGATTCATGTTTTGAACATTCCTAAGTGAGATAATGAGAAACTTCTTATGAAATATGTGAAAGAAAATGTAATTTTAAGAAGAATTCAACGTTTATTTGATGAAAATTTGTTTTCAATTGGCTGAGATATCCAAAAAGTGATAATAATAAAAGACGACAGGCCACGCCTTTCATTAGGATCTCTTTGTTTCACCTCGTTTTGGGATATCTCAGCCATTTCAAAACTGATTTCATCAAATAAACTTTTGATACCCCTTTGCATGCTCTTTGACATCTCATAGAGTGGTTTCTGAATATCTCACAAAACGTTAAAAGCTAAATCCTCACTTCGACCAGAACTGTACACACCCTTTACGTGGAGAGAGTGCACTACTGTCACCATGCAGACTTGACTCCTGCCAAGTCTGATGGGTCATGATACCACTATCACTTCTACTTTTATCATTATTGCAAGTATCATCATTGTTCTTACTGTCACATGTAGTCAAAATGGTGTGTTCTGGTTAAATCTTTTATAGCATACTGGTCCAAGTCTGAGGTTGAGACTTATCAAATGACTAAATGAAAATCCTGTTCCCGACGAGGCTATGTGTAAGGTGGTTTGACAAAAAAAAAAAAAAAAACTGCACTCCTGTTTGATAAATAAAACTGTTGGAAAGTTGTTGTGCAGACAAGACATTATATAAGAAATTGATGATGTACATGTACTGTGATAAACAGTAAAGTAAATTCTGAAGTTTATGAAATCCTCTCACCTTTCCAATGATGGTATCTGCGTTGCCATTAGCCACAGCGTCTGGCTTGATGAGGACGACTGTGACTTCCTTGGGTATGGGTTCTAATGGAGAAATGCAACAAATTTAAATGTCAGTTTTGGGCAGAGGTATGTTACACACATGCAACCAATACTCACAATACCCTTGCCATTTACAACCTGTACCTTGAAGCGCATTGCTTTCCTTACTAAACATTGCAAAAATCACAACAGACAATCGCAATTGTAAACTGCAAATGCTTCATGGCGCAATTGGCGCGCTGTGCTAGTGCAACTGCTCTATCTAACAACTTCTTTGTCACACAGCAATAGACTTCACTGATCTCACAGTATTCCATAGCATATTGTATGATATGCAATGCAGCCCTCTGGCTTGCTCTGGCTGTGCGATACAAAAATCATGCAGTATGCACTCATTTAAAACATCATCTCATGCTTTTCTTGCACATTTTATACACTCCATGCCATTCATACAAAAGATCTATCTAATGTTTTACTCATGCAAGCACTACATATTTCTTTACAGACAAAGTTACCTTGACTAACTTTTCATAAGACACATGTTTTTCTTAATGGTAGTTCATCTTTTTTTTTCTGTTATATGATATGAAAGGGTCAGTGAGTAAATTCAAAAGCAGAATGTTATGGGAAGTAAATCTTATATGCATGATGTCAGCTTGCTTATTGAGTGAAAGCCTACATCTGCAGTGATGGCTCATATACATGTACATGACTGTATGAAGCAGAGGACTGCTGAACAACAGACACAGAACGAGACAAGTGTTCATGTAGGCAGGGAGGTAATATGTAAACAGAGATAAACAGGCAAAAATGCACAACACATGTGAACAATACATAAAAATATTCATTCCAGCCAAAACTAACGCACATGGTGCATGTGTATATAGTGTTATTGTGTCAGATATAGTGCATGTTCCTCACAGGCCAAGCTACATGATGAATATTATGTATTAGAGATTACCTGTGCAGTAAAAGTTAGGGAGAATAATTAGATCTATCAAAAATTATCAAGAAAGATGAAAAGATGATTACAGCATGAACATACCCAATCCTTTGGAGCATTACTCTATACAGAGATATTTCTCTCTGTACTACTTTCAGCTCAGCCCAATATCTGCCCAATATCAACGATATCTAGAATCAATTGACTTACATATTTATGACATAATTGCTTCTCACATGTTTTGGACACAAACAGTTGTCATCTTCACTGGAAATGATATGGAGCTTATTCACAAAGCAGCACAAAACGTTATGTAGTGGTAAAAAAAAAATACATGCAGATACACAATTTACATGTGTACATCAATGACTTGAATCACTTTTATGAGAGCAATTTCACTTATTCTTTTGAGGTTTGATGGGCCCTGGAAACGCTTAATAAAAGAGAAACAAAATGTAGCACTCACACTTGCAGAAGAAGAGGTGGAGGAAGAAAAGGAGGAAAAGAAGAAGAGACAAACAGGAAGATGATAATGAAGTAGAAAAAGAAAGAGATGGAAAAGACAAGGATTTAAGTTTAGTAACCTTCCTACAAATGAAAATAAAAGCAGCTTTATCTGACATTAGATACACTGTACTCTGATACTGAATGTCACATTTCAGGTTAGGACTTGAAGGCATTAGAAAAACTTGCGAGTATAGGCAGGTGACTTTACCTATACACTATACAGATCTGGAACTGAAAAAGCATTTACCCCACAGTTTAGATGATCATGAAAAGCAAATATTGAAATGATGCAAATTCTTCCACTGTTTTGCAGCATAACTTTCCTTATGATGTAAAATTGACCAAACCCTTGATATTTTCTTTGAGTTTAATTTTGGCGACCAAAATACCACAAACTGGATATATACTAAAATCTATGATATGTACACAAGAGTTGGTTTAATCAATTTGTATGAGGCAGTCATTGCATTAGTAGTAGTCATGTAAAGACTAGATTTGCTTATCATTTTCTATCAAACAAAATATTCTCATGTGCAGTGAAATTATACAAGTTCTTTGAAAGCAAAGAAAAATATTATACCGCAGAAGATGGAATCCTCTCACCCTCCCCCTAAATGTTTACCTAAAATACAAATCCACTGCTACAACAATGTATAGATAGTCAGTTATGTGCATAAATATCTATACCTTCGTTTACTGAAGCTCTAGATGTACCAGTGCTTTGATAAATCCATCTCTGCAATTCTATTCTACAAGGCACAATTGACCACATTGGGATTCACTGGCTGATATGCACATTCCACTATGTGAGCTTTGTGCACTACAGTTTGCTACATCATGTGCTCCTACAATTAAACTTTACTAAGCAGTTTGGAGGATATGTGTGGTATAATTACACATAGCAAGACACTTACAGCCCTTCTTCACCGATATATATAGACCAAGCATTGTGGACATATAAATGACTTCACATTTTGTTGACACTGTGCTTGTTGTTCTTTTGCGAGAAAGCATTTATACATAGATGTCACATTTTGTGATAATGTGCACTATGAAGTGGACATGTAACTTTTGCTGTTCTTGTTGTTGTGATGTACAAAAAATAGTGACAACATCACTTCCACATTCACCAAGTCACTTTTATTATCACTGGACGTCAAACCTACATCAGCTTGGTACCTGAAATTTCCCCTGGTTGCCTTGCGTGCATCATGGCATCTACTGTGCCTTGACTAACCGGTCGCACGCTCATCTCTCCGTCTTGCCCTAATTCTTTAATCTCCTTGACTACGAGGTGGGGAGGAGAAAGAAGTTAGTCGCCACTGCACAACCACACAAAGCATGGGAAAAGGTCACGAAACAAACAATGTATGAAAATTAAGAGTGTTAGTCTGATGGGTGTAGGGGTACAGTTAGGAAACATGATTGATGTACATATAACTAAAAGACAAAGAGTTGGCCAGCCCTCTACTGCGGACGGAGCTGTCGCTTCAGCAGAACGTGCCATGGACTCAAAATTGGAAGACCAACAAGTCTGATAATTGTTGCTCTTTGCATTTCAGCATAGAAAAACATCAATTACAATAGTGGGTCATCAGCAATTTCGAATTACACTCCTGCTACATGTATGCCAAAGTCTACCAGATCTAAACACAAGCTACGTGTAATATTCAGCAAAGAGCTTTACCATGGGTATACCGTTCTCAATGGCAATGCTCACTTTTTGTGAATTCAACCTCAACAATATTCAGCCATATACCTCCAGTTCCCTCATATAAATACATGTCATTACTTTGTAATACAGATATTTTGTAGCTTGAAATAAAAACTTTTTTTCCTTTTTCTTTATTTTCTTTTTTTCTTTTTTGCAAATAGAGGGTTGACCAACACAATGCTTCATCTTCCGGGACATTCCAGAGCAATTTTTCATGGCATCATCAAATGAGAATGATTGCGAAATAGCTCCAGTGTTGGAAGTTAACTTATGGCAGGTCTGAAAGGCAAAATCACTGATATTAATCAGATATCATATAAAGACAGACATTTTCAAGAAGTCAATGTGATTTAAATAAACAGGAATGAAACAGCTACGGGGACAGTACAAAGGTATTTCCCGTTCCATAGAATTATTGCTATGTGATGAAGAAAATTGTTAGTTGGTAGGAAATGAAGTTAAGGTGGGAAGACATCAAACCAGCCATGATTTCATGGTTAATAGTGACCATACTACATAAACTAAACACTCGATAGCACTTAATGAGAAAAAAAAAGAAGGTCTACACCATACCACTAAAAAGGGAGGAAGAGATTACAATGAAGCAACTATGTACACAAGAGCTGCACTACATTCAGGAACAGACTACAAATTCCAAGAATGGAAAGGAAGCAAAGTGAAATATATACTGGATATAAAATTGGATGATGATTGCCAACATATTTAAATATCACATCAGGGCCGCACAGTATGATGAGATGCAATGTACTGCACAGCTAACACCACTGTAATGTCTAAAAGGGTCCAAGTTTAGTTTTAAAACAAAATGTGATAAACATCATCTGCTCGTGATGAAGTACCCAAGAACTGCTTCATTACACTGCATTTGCTGCAAATTCAAATTGGTATTAGAATTAAGAAATTCATTTTTCATGTCATACAGCCTTATTACTATCTAAAACCAATGCTCAATACTTGATGCTGAATGATCATATCATTAAAATCTGGAGCACAAAAGTGCCTCTCTCATGGAGAAGTAATCACCAAGCACAAAAAAAAAAAAAAAAAATCAAATTTAATAAAATGAATAGAAATACTAACAGAGTTTGGGAGTAGTGGATGTAAAAGTCGTCATTACAACTTTGTATGTGCATTTCTACAAGAATTTGTATCAAGAAAAAGTTTTGTAGACTAGAATCACACCAAATACATGCCAAATCTGGAATGAGAGATTTAGACTTGAGGAAGTGAAGTGGGCGTTTCGTCAGAGAGAATAGCCTGACAAACCTTGGTCATCACAATGAAAAATATAATTTCATAAATTAACCCAGTTGTGGCATGGTTAAAGTGGAAGCGAGTAAAAGTCCTCAAAACTTTACATCCATTGGATGCACTCTTGTCAATTCACTTTTTAACAACCAACAGGGTGCTGTAGAGCATAGGTGTGGCATACACTAGTTAGAGTGGAATCGAGTAGAATTCCTTAAAACCTTAATCCCAACTGGTTAGACTCTGATGCTGTACTTGCACTTAGGAATAGGGAAAGTGAGAGGTTTAAAACATGTTAAATACGTTGGGGGGTGTGACAAACAGTGACAATGCAGGAGGGATTGTACTGTGCAAAGGAAAGGGTGGGTATTAGGGACAGTTGAGAGGGGTTTGCTGCTCCATGAGTTTGCTGGAGAGTTGTGTGACTTACTGCGGGCCTCCTCCTCTTGCCGCATCCTCTCCATCTCCTCATCCTTGGCTGCCTGCTCCTCCTCTGCCTGGGCTGCTGCCAGGAGTGGATCCTTGATCTAGGGGAGAGGGAGGAAGGGAGGGAAAAAAACATTTCGATAAAAATAACAAGGATGGGATGAGGGGAAGAGAATGATGGACTACAGAAAGCAGAAGCATTACAGAAATATTTCAATACCGCAGAAGACAGAATAGAAGTGTCATTTATATTGCAATACTTGGTTTGTTTGTGTTTTTTGTGCGTGTTTTTTTTAACCCGTTGAGGACGGACTGATTTTGCTACAACACAAATTTCCCATAAACAATTGCCCAAGTATACTCGGGACTCATCCTCAACAGGTTAACAGCTGATGGTGAGGGCTACTGTTCCCTCTTTTGCTTTTTCCTTTTTTTAATTTCTTTTCTGTGAGCCGTTAACAACTGACATTTGCAAGTTCTGAGCATAAAATGTTTCTTTTTTTTTTTTGGAGCAAGTTGGGTTGCTGTTTTCATTTCAGCTTGTTCATTTCATTTCCACCTGAAAAGATGGCTGGATAGCCCATATTCATCTGTTCTAGGTGTTCTTCTTTGGGGGTCTTTTGTGGGTACTAGGGTCAGACCACTTCACTGGTTTATGCACCCTGCTCTTTGTGATAAAAGAATAAAGCGGGATCTTTTATGTGCATGAGTTCTGACTATCTGACACACAGGACTTCCATTCTATGTCCTATCCAAGGGATAGAGCGTTTTGCCTCTTGCCAGAGGGGACGACATGATAACATACAACATTGCTCATTAAGACCCATTTGGATGCGAACCTGTGCCTGAACCCAAGCCATTCAATTGAAAGGCAGATATAAAAGCTACTAACTGAGCCACCCCACTGCCCTATTTCCAATGAGACTGAATTGTACAAGTTGTGTAGCTGACTCTGCCTTACCACTTGTCTCTCCAGGCCCTCCTCCAACACTTTGTGCTCTTGCTTCAGCTCCTTCTCAACAGTCTTGAGCAGGGCAGGGGCATTGGCTCCCCGCACCACGTTGACCAACTGACCGGTGCCGAACATCAGGAAGCACGGCTCGCAGCGGCCGCGGTACGGCTCCAGGGTCTCAATGCTGTCAGCTTCAGCCTGGGAAATACAATGTATGAAGGAGGGCATCTTATTGTTTAATGTCTGCACAACACTTATATCTGTGTTGTATGAGGTATAATGTCTTGTTTCTATAGGCCTTTCATTTTACTGTTGCTTTGTGTAGTGTCTTTGACTATGCATTTTTAACTGCATCTTTAGTATATCAATCTGTGCATAAGGTTTAAGAATTACAGGAATAAGCTGCCTGTAATAACAACATCAAAATAACAGTGAATAACAACCCAAATCATGAGGCAGTGTACACTTGTACATGTAAGTCAACTAATGCAAGGTCTACCTCAGCTCTATAAAGTTATCAGCCTATTCTTGTTGATTTCAAATGACTATTTGTTTTTACAATTCAGCTTTTTTTCACTTATAACCCACTTTTAGAACCCTAATTTACAAACAAGCTCAAATACTGTACACATTATCATCATTGCAGTTGTAAAAAAAAAAAATAACAGTAAATCAATTACATGATTATTTAATCATATTTTTCATGGAATTGACTAACTAGGGCTGCATTTTTAAGGCCAACAAACTTGGTCAGCTGCAAACACTCAAAAAGAGGTGGATGTCAATTGGACCACGTCATAGTAAGTGATCACTGCCTTGAATCATCTTGTACACACTATGGGTCACAGAGTGAAGGATGCAAGTGTACTCTGTAATTTCGTATCCAAGTATAAGACAGGCTTCATGTACAGCCAAAAGAGTTGCAAGCACACAGCTGAAATTCAGATCTCGCCAGGAATACATATATCAATTGAGTGATTCCTTGTCAAATTATTAATGTGAGCTGATCATGCAATTATATCATAAATTACTGATCACTGAACATCTGTCCACTTACCACAGCAAACCTGAGGAGGTCATCTCCGATTTCATTCCTGAGTCGTCTGAACAGACCTACAGTAGCTGCACATGGTCCGCACCACTTCTGATAGACATCAATCACTGTTTTGGAGGTTCAGGTTAAAAATAATAATAACAACAAAATAGAGCACAATATTAAGGTTGAATTACCAGAAAATATCATATGCTAGAAACAGGAAAGCACCAGGTAGTGGAAGGGGAAAAAAGGTATCAAATCCAAGTAGGTATAAAGAGTGAAGACAATTAATGGAAATTGAGTCACAAAGAAAATGAAAGTAAAGGCCTGGGGTAGTCATACCAAGTGGAAAAAGAAAGAGATAATAAAAAGTAATGAATAAGATACTTGTAAATTCTCTCTTACATGGAATGAGAAAGACAAGAGTTAGGATGGTAAAGAGAGATTTAAAAAAAGAATGCAAAAGACTAAAAGAGGAGCACATGATACAAAAGAGGAGAAAAAAAGACGAGTAAGAAGAAAGTAACTTAGAATCCGATTCATTAAAAAAAATGAAGTTGAAAAGAAACAAAACAAAACAAAACAAAGGAGTGATGACCATGACAAACATACCTGCTAGACCCTCTAAGCCAAGAAGGTCATCCCATTGCTCTTGGTTCAAGATCTCCTTCTGAAGCGCTACTTGCTCCTTTTTTGCAGGCATGTTATCTTCTCACGCTGCAATCTGTTCTAGGCCTACTCAAAGTGTGTCTTCACTCAAAGCATGTGCTCCTTCCAGTGTTCTCTCTGGATAGATACAATAAACAGCAAAAGAAAATTCAAATCTTGATTGCAAGGTAGAAGCGCTACCAACTATAAAGCTACATCACCACTCTCATCAATGTACATACATCACTAGCCTTAGACTAAGCTAAGCTGAATTTGAAAAATAAAAATAGTTGAGGGCTATAGTGGCGTGCGATGGAACAAGAACAGCTAGTCATTCATACTTGTATCTTACAGGAAAATGCTGGAACTTGGGGAAGAAATGCAAATGTGTTATCAGAGTGACAGCAGAGAGGGTAAACTTAGCTCATTAAGATTAGAGGGACCCATGAGAGACTGTTTGAAAGACCCATGAAATGAGAGGCCTCAAAAAATCTGCTAGCTTGTTTAACTGTGAATGGGTACATCTAACAAGTTAGACAATGCCGATTACATATCGAAAAGGTCATCTAACCCTAGTTAGTGGTTGTGTGTGCAAAATTTACACTACAGCTCATGCTGTGCCTATGGATGCGTTTATCATGTAAATTACCCACCGGGCACCGGCCCACTGAACTTTTATTTAGATTTCTACATGTAGATGTAGAATGTCTAGATCTAGAGTATATGTACACCAGGTTTAGACCTACGAGTCCTAGAGTAGGCAGCAGCATGCAGACACCAAGTGCAAATTTACTGCTAGACCTATGTTATGCTGCCAAGTTCTGCACTGTGCTCTGTTGAGTCCGTCGGTAAGGGCACTAGATCTCGCGCAGGGACTTAATGGTCGCGCATAGCGAAACTGCATATAGCAAGCAATATTACGCGTGGAACTAAGCGCAAAATTTGCCGATACACCCATGGAATAAACATACCTGACAACCGCTAAACATGAGAAGGAAGCAGGTAAGAAATTTTGATTTCGAACAAATTTTTCACTAAACTTCTAATTTCTTCGAACAAATTTTTCACTAAATTTCCAAATTTTACCTTGTAATTTACCTACCTGAGCTTAAAATCTGTTTTAAGGATGTTGTAGCCTAGACGTGTCGTCTCGCTTGTCTCGTTTGTAGCCGATAGAATTCGTAATTTGTTTGATCGGTCGTTTATAATATTCTACAAAAGCCGAAGCACATTACAGCCGCAGAGGGGCAGACACTTTCACGCATGAAACTACATACATGTAGGGCAGCTGCGCGACCTTTACACACCCCAAGAAATTGAATGCATAAAATTAAGTCCAACATACAAACGGCGACAGTGCACTAGAAACTCCTCCGTCATCGTATCATCAGGAGATTCGGGGAGGTGATTTTTCTGCATTTTCGTGATATTTATTGAAAAATTCAGGTACGATTGTGGAATAATTTCTATTATTTTTTAAGAGCATCACAAATTTTCGTGCGCGATATCTAGACCCCTCAACCATACTACTAACTACACGTATACACAGCCCAGTCGCTGTACGTAGGTACAGCGTAACAATGTTAGAAGTCTACTTTTACAGCGTCTGGTCGGGCTACTACCATACTGCATGCAGTTATTACGGACGGTCAGCACATTTCTACATAAAATAGAGTAGACTAAGAGACCCTAATTTGCATCTTTAGAATGATTGTCAATATTTACAACAACAATAATGAATTAAGTTAATATACTAGTGAGTTAATGTTACCGATTTGAAGTCTGGGCTTGAGTAGATCTAGGGGCCTAGCTACCATAGGTCCCCTTAGTGAATGTTTTTTGCGTCTGCGTTGTTACACACTTTCTAGCAAAAGGTCACAAAAAATGAAACATATGGGACTATGACGAGTGACTAAAACTTTCTTTTTGAAATTACAGAAATTTCGTAGGACCCCTTATTCCAAAACACAGCAGAGCAACACTTATGTATTGAGTGACATGGCCAAAGTATCTTCAATGTTTGTTAGGATGGTATCATTTAAAAAAATACGATCGTTTTACTTACGAGCACGATAGAGAATTCCGTCAGATAAGTTCGTTTCGTTTACATCCAAAGCGTTCTGTTGCCTGGTTGGTGTCACGTGACTTACTGGACGACTACATTTTACAAAAAGGGGGGGATAAAATCTCCCGTCTCCTGATTATCACACTAGTTTCCATGATGCTTTCACCAGATTGTGATCGAAATCTAATTGCATGGGTAATATTTATATTTTGTATCAGCTCCAATAACAATGTATTATTTTGCATTACAATATTCCATAATTTCCCCCGCTTAACCACTACTGCATACACACAATACAAATCGACGAGTCCCCAAGAGTTTCAGTTGGATATGATCCCCACACCTTTATACCCAGAACCTACGGATCGGGATCTAGGTACAGTACTGGAGTATAAATCTCCAGATATCCAGGCCTTCTGCTGCGAACTCGTGCTTTGCTGAGGAGGCCCGTATACACACAAACTTTCAGTACTCATTCAGGGCTTATTACTCAAGACTATTTACCAGTAATATTCGATTGTAATTATGAAAGTTATGAAGTAAACTAAATTTCAGATACACTGACTTCCTTATCAGACAGTGCAATTGACATAGCACTCAACTTGCTTCTTAGAGAGTGGTACATCTATTTCAAAATCCACAATTACAAATGTTTCTTTCTCGAATAAGAGCATATTTCTAAATAGAAATCATTGAGAATTAAATTATATTATTTGCATCAAAATTAATCTAGTCCTGTAATACTCTAGCAATGGGTTGAGTCATGTTTATTGGGAAGGGGGTTAGATTGCCAAATTACTGCCTCAAGCATGAATACATTTTACAACTTTTTGCGTGCAAACCAATGTGAAAGTTCATTGCTTCTTCTAGTTTTATAGCATGCACGATATATGGCAAAAATACACAACAGTTCAAAGTTCCATTACTTTTTTTTTGTAATATGTTTTCCCATTTGGATGAAAATCAATCCTACCATTCTGTTCACCTGGTTCTATATTCTATCATTAGGCCTAATGTCAACTTGATCATGGAGTGGAAGTACACTTTAAAGATTAGCAAAGTATCAACAGACTGGAACACCATCTGATCTTTTCCCCAGCTCTTCCATACATACTTACAAAAAAGTCACTTCCCTGCTGTCTCTGCCCCCCCCCCCCCATCTCCTTTCTCTCTCCTCCTCCTCCTCCACCTTTTGTGTGTTTAACCTGCATCCCTTCCTCCTGAAGATACATGCAGAAAATGTGTGTGTGTGTACAGTCTGTGTGTGTGTGTGTGTGTGTGTGTGTGTGTGTGTGTGTGTGTGTGTGTGTGTGTGTGTGTGTGTGTGTGTGTTTACATCTACACACCAGGGAGAATGGGGAGGTGTATTGTAAAGGTTGGCCCGACTCGGGACATATTTGGGAATCCCAGTACATGTAATGAATTGCATACACCTTTAAATGCAGTGCACTGACAGCCAAAGAATCTTGACCAATGCTGAGCGTATGCTTTGGTGCACATGCATTTTGCTGACAGGAAATTCTGTTATAGCAGGCCAGCATTGGTTTCGTTTTTCAAATTAATGTTCCCTGGTGGGCAGCAAATGAAGATTGATTCAATCGGGATAACCTTAATTCTCATCACATAGTCTCCCCATGCTACTGGGTCGGATATCTACTTTGAAGATATCTTCCTCTAGTAACTTATGATGGAACAAAAATATATGGTACTTGCCACAAACAAACATAAAGTACATGTACAAGTAAAGTGTAATGACAATACAAATGTATATTGATGGATGGATGGATGAATGGATGGATGGATAGGTAGATGGACATACTTAGACAGACACTACAATAGATGGATGGATGATAGATATAAAGATATATAAACATATATACAGATATATAATTACATAGATAAACAGATATACAGGCACAAAGAAATACAGATGGGTAGGCTGGTATAGAAATTGACAGAATGACAGATAATTTTACATGTTTAGATACATGATATACCAAGTAGTTTTTAACGTCCAATAAAGTCTCACAAAATTGACACAGAATAGATTGAAACAGGTAGAAAAAATAGTTCATATCCAATGGGATGTCAAAAATTTAATTGAAAAACAATTATAGTGTACATCATAAACTTACAATGACGACAAACTATATGATTGGAAAGTGATTTTACACATGAACTAGACATTGACTATTCTGAAGAATGGAACATGTCGTCAGTGATCACATGGTGGAAACACACAACATAAAATATACTTTTTCAATTCACCATTTAAATTTCATTAGACAATGAGCTTAAAAGTCCACTGAATCATTGAATTGTCTCACTGAATATCATTGGACAAAATGGGAGCAGCCATCAAGACAACATAAAGCAGTGCCAGAACAAAGCAAATTACATACTTGTACTTGAAGGTCTAAAGATGAATGTGTACCCTTTTTTGTGGGGGGGGGGGGGGAGGGTTCGTAGCAAGTGGCATTGATGGCAGACAACAGTTACAAAACAAATGGCACCTTAGACAGTCCATGCTCTAAGCAAATTCTCATTGTGCAATATCAGAGTACTACACATTGCAAAGAAAATTCACAAAATGGGATTATTGCAAATTTTTGCCACATAACATGCACATATTATTGCAGCAGTAGTCTGGTGCTTCCAACCCACTGTTATGACATACTTTACTAGGTAGCAATAGCCTGGGAGGTGTGCTGCATGTTTCATGCGAGGAGGCGGAGAGGAATTGAAGAACAGAGTGGCAGTCAGTGGAGAAATCATTTTACTGGGATCTTTCTACCATGAGCATTTTAATCAGAAATGTTAACCCGTTGAGGACAGACTGATTTTGCTTCAAAACGTGTTTCCCATAGACACCTGCCCAAGCATACTCAAGACTCGTCCTCTATGGGTTAAAGCAATCTGCAATCAAAGTAAGATTTATTGCATTGCAGCTTTTAATTAGTCTGTTTGTTTTTTCTGACAATATTCTTGGGGACATTTGGCACAGCATCATCATAAAGTTGCATTTTTTTTTTACACAATAAATTTTCTGTGGCAGTACAAATGTCTGACATCACATTTTGCCACCATGATCAAGCAGGCTTAATTCACAAGGTGAAATCTAATAATGATTTGTATGTTTCTGCACACAAACCAATATAAGAGGTGTGAGTGGCTGATAACATCACCTCAACTAACTTGCATAAATGTTACTTTCTGGTTGCCACAAATACCACTATTCAGAGAAAATGTATTTAAAATGACACATTTCTCTTATTCTCACTATAATGCCTGATTGCTCATCTGATTTTACTCTGTTACATCATTATCAACTTGAAAATACATTTAATGTGGCTTTACACTCTAAGCCTGTTTACCTCCATAAATGGATGAGCTACGTAACACTCGAGGCATGACATGGTGTTTGTATGTCAGTCACCTGTACTGTGTCACCAGAATTAAGGTAAAGATATCAGAATAAGTCACATGTCACTTATATGAATTATCTATAGTGACTTCTAACATCAATTCCACTTTTTAGCATAATTTTCTAAATCATGAACAAACAACGGACATGAAAGAGTGGCATACCTTTTAAGAGTGGTACCATTACTTCAGCTCAATCAATACTTTCATTAACATTCCATTTCACAAACATACACCAGTGCACACATGCAGACATACACACACACAAACAAATGCACACTCACAGAAACACTCACTTGCATCCTAAATACACAGATAAATTCACACACACACACACAAACATACACACACACACACACACTTAACATGCGATGTGGCCTGTTCTTAAAAATATCAGCCACAGTGATTTGATGTCTGCACCTTCCTTTCGAGTCTGCCCTGGGAGGTAAAAATGTCGCTTCCGCTTTGTTCGCACAGAGTTCAATGACGCTAACTTTCCAAAAATAAAAATAAAAAAAGACAAGAGTAAGAAGCCGCATGAATCTGTTTGGTGGAAGGCCCCAACTCACAACAGAGTGCGTCAAAATGTTTTTTAGTATGCCATGGCTGGATGCTGTCAGTCCCTGTCAACCTGCGCACAGCAGTTCTCTACCGACCACGCCTACCCCGCCCCCTGTAGTTTCCCCTGTTGGATGGTGGCATTTGACCACGCCCTCCCCTGCCCCCCTGGTGGGGAAAGCCCTGGGGAGGTGGTGTGGGGGGCCTCTGCTGTTGTTGTTGCTGCTGTTGCTGCTGCTGATCAAAAGCGCTTGGTCCGCCTGGTCCCCCGTTGTTGCCCATCCTCACACCTGTGAGTTCATCACATGAAACAGCACATTAAAACACATTCATATAAAACTTAATTGTTGCACATACACATAAACCATAAAAATGGTATGATGCACCTACATTTTAGTAGCAAACAGTCTTAGATAGAGTAAAATTAAACAGTTGATAAAACATTTTTACATTCACATCAACACAATAAAATGAAATAGAAATGCTAAACTGAATGAGAGAGATACAGTGTATGTACAATAATACTTTCTCATGAGGAATTATTATATAACAATGTGTGTCTGCAAGACAACATAAATCATGTGATACTTGTATTTAAAATCAATTATATGCTTGAAGAGCATTTATCAATTCTTTAATATGAAAGTTATCTACCTACTTATGAAAAAAAAAAAACTACAATGCAGATGCAACACTGGACATGAAACTTTATTTCCAGATATCAAAACAAAAAAGCTTCATATCTAATGTCCCTGATTTAATTATTACAATTGGAGCAGATGGTTGAAGTGTATTTCATTTCGCATTTTTTCCCCTTGTGTAATAGTTTGTTCAACGTATGTTCATTGCCATCTATCATGGTTGATTTGATTGATGGATGGATGGATGGATTGACAGGCGGACTGACTGACTGGTTGAATGATTGATTGATTGATTCATTCATTCATTCATTCATTCATTCATTCATTCATTCATTGATCGATCGATCAATCGATCGCTCAATCGATCGATCAATTGATTGTATGTTAATTTGTTTGATTGTTTGTTTGTTTGTTTGTTTGTTTGGTTGGTTGGTTCATTGTTTGTGTTTCAAGTGTGGTAAAAGACACTCACCATTGCTCGATTTGCCTTGGCCTTGCCCACCTGGGCCTAGGTTGGTGGGAGAGTTGCTTCGTTGGTCCTGCAGTGCCTGGCACAAGAGAAAAGAGATTTCATAAATTGAGAAGACTGGGAATAACTGTTCTCATGAAACCCAAAACTCACTGCTCTGCTCCAATAGCATACCTAATTCTGATAGTACAAATTCCTGTGTGGACAAACGGAATGACAGCAGTGTAGAGCAGGTGATCAGGAACTATTATCCATGCATTACTTTGATTACATGAATCAACAGAATTACCTAATAGTTCATATTACACTATCAAAACTAAGTGTTACAGGACACTGTGATGGATATGGGTACGTATGCGGGCCGGAAGATGTATCTGAAAATAATCATATTGCCTTTCTAGACTTTGGTTTAAAATGATCTGAAATCTGAAATTTAATACTCAGTGTCATATGTTATTGTATTGTCATTTTTTTTTTTAGAAAAACGATAGAAGTTTTGAAATTGCCTAAATAATCATATTCCATTTTCTGTAAATGAGGAAGTGCTTTCTGTGATCTTTGATTGCAGTGGCTAAGACGTCTTGTCTCTTTTACATGCACACCTATGCATCAGCAATATCCAGGAGCAAGTGCCTTATGATTGAAACATTTCTTGCACATATCATCATGCTCTATTGCAGCATATTACGATCTTGATACACAAATACTACTTCCTTCTTCAAAATATCAGAACAAACTCTTAACTGCAGTTGAGAGTACATGGCAAGATGTTTGCTCAGCACAAACACTTTCTATGATACCCTTCAAAGGCTCATGAATACCAATGTGCAATCTCTTACCACTTTTGCTTGTGCAATGAATTCAGAATTCGGTTCACTCATGTTGGGATACTCTGAGAAGATCATGCAGTACCTGTAAAGAAGAGATCAGGATACACAAAGTGACAGCACAAATATAGGAATAACCTAAGTATCCACCTGCAACTGAAGCCAATGCCTATTACAATACAGTGTATGTCAAGTTTTAGGTTCTGAGCTATGTACTTGAGCTTGCAAATGATACCAGTGTCACTGACAGTGTAGAAATGAAGTTTTGAAAAGTTCCAGTTGAATCAAGTGAAAATTTGTGAGCAATTGGATTAATCACACTCAAGGTTTCCAATAACCTGTAACATAATGTAGAAATAAACAATTTTGGAAGGAGTTAATTATCATGGTGACATTTGTTCCTATACATTTTGATATTCTATGCATATGTATAGTTTAATGTTTCTCCAATGATTTGGGCATCACTATACAGCCTAATCAATGAAGTTTGACTTCAAGCCATCAAAATTTTCAACAGCATCTTCAGAGCTCATTTGAAAGTCACGGAACATAGTGATGATAAACAAAGCAAAAGTACAGTCGGCCTCACATAGTACTTCATCCTTGCATAAGTATTTTAAAAAATGACTAAAGACAAAGAAATATTATATCTGGATGGAAATACATGTCAAATCAGTGTTATGTTTTTGGGGGTAATTCAAAGGATTTGCTCTGGTTCCTTTTGATTTGATCTAAATGAGGTTGACTGTATTGTGTCCTCAAATTGTCGACTTGTCCCTAAAAACAAAAGTTCATTAAGTGCCAATCACGTGCATCACAGGATGCAAGTGACATCATTTGAGCTGTGTGTGCAAACATGGGATACCGACCAAATGCTGTTTGCAATGAAAAGTTGAACACCACTTCTACACACCAACTTGGTGGCGTACTTACTCTCCAACTTTCTGCAGTTTCCCGACTTGACCACAGTACAGAGTGAGGCAATTTCTCCATATTGAAGCATACCTGTTCATGGAAAATTACATATAGAATAAGTCAGCACACAACAAAATTCCAATTTAATAGTTGTACGGTACCTACAGTGTAATCAGCATGATTATTTGAAGTCCTTATCGCAAAGACGCACACCGCGGCGCTACAATTATACAAACAAGGTTATTCTGAATTCTTTGAAAGAAAACTAGATATCATGGGAAGCAGTTGCAATCAACTGAACATCACCTAAAGAAAATTGTAAGATGCAATGCTTTTAGAAGTGAGAATCATCAAGCATAGTAAAGTTTACTAGGTATTCAATACTTTGCCAAAGATTTTAATTCATTTCAGTCTTAACTAAAGATTTATGCAGGAACTTCAAGATCTAGAGATATTTGCGTACACAAAATGTGGGGCTTTGAAATCATTTGAATGCACAAATTTTCATATGTTGTGTATGAGCTGTTTGAATGTTTACATGAGGCATTTGCTTTAATAGGTGGAGTACATATGACTGGCAAAGATTACTGTTATGTCTTAGATATACAAAGAAGAGTTTAATGGGCTGCAGAGGGAGAAATGAAGATGATGGATGCTGGAAAGATACCACTAGATAGATATCTGTATATATAGATAGACAGAAAGACAGACACAGTGAGACATACAGATAAAATAGATTGATAGATGGAGGGATGGATGAATGAATGGATGGATGGATGGATGGATAAACAGATAGATAGATAGATAGATAGATAGATAGATAGATAGGTAGACATCATAGGGAAAGAACCCAAATGAAGACAGAGCTATTTCACCCTTTTGTAAGCCTGATAATGTCACCACTCTGGACAACTTCACCGATCTCATCCCAAACAGACAAATTGATGGATCCTGTCTTGTCAGCAACCTTGCACGACCTGACGTCATGGCCATCTTTTGTTTTTGTTGGCTTTTCTGAAATAAAAAAAATTGATAACACAAACACATAACAGCTTGTTTGTAGAGATGGTATCTTCCCATATGAAAAAAAAAATATATCCCTTGATGAAATTGTTCTGATATGTGCAAAAACAGTATACATAATGTAGTGTATATTGTCAATACTTTTATTTCAAGAATTTTGCATTGGAAAGATTTAATTTGACAATGTCTTGAGCTACATCCTCTGTAATACAATATGAAATTACAAAGGATGTAGACATTGTTAAAGGTGGGATGACAGTTACATTGTTTTTTTTTTTTCTTTCCCAGAGGGCAATACATTTGTCACTGGTCTGGGTTTGAACTTTGATGTAAAAAAAAAAAAAAAAAAAAAATGTTTCCCGATGCTCTGGATATGTAAAAAGAAGAGATTCGGGGCATGACCTTCCCAACATTCATCACCTATGACCTGCCCAGCACTTGTTACCCAAGAATTGTTCTCTGACAAAGGGATATCTGCAATTTAACCTGAAGCAAAGAGCAAAGTTAACAAGTCATGCTGCTGCAGCCAATGAGACAACTTTCCTGTGGATACAAAAGCAAATTCTGAACAGTGTAGTAATCCAGCGAGCAGCTTTGCACTCAGCCATTCTTGCTCTCTCCTTTTGCTCTCAATCCCATGTCATACTTTGCTTCCTGGGTCAGCATAAAGTTAACTTAACACCATAATCTCCTGTACTTGTCATAATGCAATACAAACTTTGACATAATAAACCACTTCCACCTGGGCTTGCAGGAAAACAACACCATTACCAATGTAATAGCCTCTTATCTGGTGAACAGATGCTGCTGGAAAGTTAAGAAAACCTAATAAAATTCATGAGGCACTTTTGACTTCTTTTAGTCTTTCAACAAAGCTGCAATTACAGTTGTCATACTTACAATCACGAAACTATGCGCAAGTTAATCCATTTGTTGAGAAAGTTTGCAGGTGAGAATATCATTACCAGAATACAAATTGACTATAAACTGAAATATGCCTGTAATTTCAATTTCAACATGCATGTAAAGATGAGATTGCCAATTATACACAATCATTTACCTAAGCATTAATCCTCTTATGGGAGTGCCAAAGCATTCAACATGATTTGCAATCGCAGGTCGAGTCACCTACATGTACAATACTAGATTAGGTCAAATTTATCTTTGATAAGGGGAGATTATTCTACTATATTCTGCTTACCTATATCCAGGACAATAAAGAGGGCTTGAAGATTCTTCATTCCAGGACGCAAGTCTTTGATACAGGTTAATTTCTGTTCTCTTTCATTTGTCATCTTTGTGGTGAGAATGTCTTTCCTTTTGATGTGAAAAAGCACCTTGATACATGTATGTCCTGCTTAGCACTTGGATGTGCTAACACTCTTTCTGGATTGTCTGCCGAGACAAGTAATTTCCCAAATAGCCCATTCCTTACTTTGAAGAAGTCAACCTGTACTACTGTGTACTAGGAGTGTAGAGCTGTTGATGATGAACTCTGTGTAGAAGAAAATGGAAAATGACACATGTAAATTACCCATCATTCTTTAAAGGACAGGTCCTTCTTCATATACATAAGGATTGAGAGAATGCAGCAATATTAGTAGAACACATCAGTGAAAGTTTGAGGAAATTCGGACAATCCGTTCAAAAGTTATGAATTTTTAAAGTATCTATGCAGTCACTGCTGGATGAGAAGACTACTACAGTTTATGATGTCACATGGGAACAACGATCTGTATAAGGAAAATAAAAAAGAATTTCACAAAACTTTACTTTTTGAATAAAGTGCACATTTCTTCGACTTGTTACTGATGCATGTTATGGGCAATATCATTCCCCCTGCCTTCTGAAAGAGAGAAGTCGAGTGTTCTTTTGTTATGGGAGAAAAATGGAAATATGTTGAATTTTCTTTATTCTTTCTTTATATCGTTGTACACATGTGACATCACAAGCTACAGTAGTCTTTTCATCCAGCCTTGACTGAGCAGAAACTTCAAAAATTCATAACTTTTGAACAGATTGTCCAGTTTTCCTCAAACTCTCACTGATGTGTTCTAGTATTCAGTAATATTGCTGCATTCACTCAACCCATGTCTATGAAGGTGAACTTGTCCTTTAAAGGACAAGTTCACCTTCATTAACATAAGGATTGAGAGAATGTAGCAATATTAGTAGAACACATCATTGAAAGTTTGAGGAAAATCGGACAATCCGTTCAAAAGTTATGAATTTTTGAAGTTTTTGTGCAGTCACCGCTGGATGAGAAGACTACTGCAGTGTATGATGTCACATGCGTACAACAATATAAGGAAAATATAAAGAGAATTTCACAAAATTTCATCTTTTGAAAAAAGTACACATTCCCTTGACTCGTTACTGACATATGTTATGGGTAATATTATTCCCATTGCCTTTAGAAAGAGGCAAGTCAAGTGCTCTTTTATTATGCGAAAAAAGTGAAAATATGTTGAATTTTCTTTACATTTTCTTTAGACTGTTGTACTCATATGACGTCACGAACCTTAGTAGTCTCCTCATCCAGCGGTTCCAACACAAAAATTTTAAAAATTCATAACTTTTGCATCGATTGTCCAATTTTCCTCAAACTTTCACCGATGTGTTCTACTAATATTGCTGCATTCTCTCAATCCTTATGTTAAAGGACAAGTTCACCTTCATATACATGTGGATTGAGTGAAGGCAACAATATTAGTAGAACACATCAGTGAAAGTTTGGGGAAAATCCAACAATCCGTTCAAAAGTTATTAATTTTTAAAATATCTGTGCAATCACTGCTGGAGGAGAAGACTACTAGTACTACAGTGTATGATGTCACGTGCGTACAACGACATAAGGAAAATAAAGAGAGAATTTCACAAAACTTGACTTTTTGAATAAAGTGCACATTTCTTCGACTTGTTAACGACTTATGTTAAGGGCAATACTATTCCCCCTGACTTCTGAAAGAGAGAAGTCGAGTATTCTCTTATTATGTGAGAAAAGTGAGAATATCTTGAATTTTCCATATACTTTCTTTATAAAGTTGTACTCGTATGACATCACAAGCTATAGTAATCTTCTCATCTAGCCGTGACTGAGCAGAAACTTCAAAAATTCATAACTTTTGAACAGATTGTCCGATTTTCCTCAAACTCTCGTTGATGTGTTCTACTAATATTGCTGCATTCACTTAACCCACATGTCTATGAAGGTGAACTTGTCCTTTAATGAAGGTGAACTTGTCCTTTAAGTTACTTTAATTTTCCGGTCCATCAGATTATTAAAGTCAATAAAGAGTATACACTCCCTGAATCAGAGCTGTTGCAGGTTATTTAACTTACAAGCATCAATGAATCCTGTCATGCTCCTGTGGTGGTAGGTACGAATGCAGCGAATGTATAGACCCTGCCTTTGGTAGTTTAATATATGATAGATATCTAGCTAGGTCCTATGGCTATATATCTATAATTGTCTTCAAAAGAGGTCAGATCTGCATCTGATGGACCTGGATGATATATGTTACATGTGTACATTGTAGCACAATACCTGGGCTGGGGCGCAGAGAATCACAACCCTGATCATTCAAAATTCATTGATACTGCTGCATGCTGTGCCGAGGAAGACTGCAATTCTTCGCAAATGAGTGGTGTGACGTTACCGTAACCAACAGCAGTGCATGTAGAGACAGTCAGAGTAATTATACAGTCAATGTACAATACGACTAGCACCGGTACGTCTGACGTACACACTGGCATTTTTCAGTGTTTCCTATTATTATTAGAGAGTAGTAGTATAGTAACTAACACATATTTCAAACTCTGTCAGCTCCGCTAGGCGGCTTGGATACACTGCCACTCATTCAATGCACTCAGCTCATTGGACAGAATATTACCAACACCATAATGCACGCGTGGGACCTAGCTAATTTGTTGCAGCTTTGTTCATCACAATGACCATTGGTGTGGAACATTTCAGAATGAAGACATCACATTAATAACTGGAACATAATATGAAATCAATTTATTAGATAAATTAAGACATTCAAAACAAAACAAAGCTTCTTCACCACTAAATATCAACCTTCGACTCCCGATGCACCGGTTCGATCGCGTTCGCTCTCCTACAATTTTTCGTAAACTGATTGTTCCTTTAAAACGACTGGAAACTCAAGTCTGTGAAGAGGCAAGGAGATGAAACGGTGGGATCAGAGGAAAATCTGACAACCCGAGCCTTCAAGGCTTATGATTTGTAAAAGTTTTGGTACAGCCATCACAGGATAAGAACACAACAATAATTTGTGATGTCACACATGGACAACGATATAGAGAACTGTAAAGAAATGGCTTACCTTTTTTCAGACGGCATGCGGAGGCAATGAAATTTTATGATTTTTTTTCTCTCTCGTTATCTCCACATCACGAATTGTTGTATAGTTTTTTTGTTGTATGTCCAGCTATTCCTGATATAAAACTTTTAAGATTCACAACTTGTGAATGGATTGTCCCATTTTCCCTAAACTTCGATCAATGATGCGTTCTGCTAATATTTCTGCATTCACACGATCAATGACCAATCCTCATGATCGAAGATCATAATACATCAGACTGTGTTTGGGTTACTAGTACATCCCGCAGGGTCGGCGGAATGCCCACCCCCCCCCCCCCCGCCTTTTTTTTTTCTTTTTTTCTTTTTTTCTTTTTTTCACTTTTCTTACCCCGGAAGTAGCAACTGGGGGAAAATAGATTACAGCAGTTTCTTGATTTCTAAGTGAATGGATGAGACAAAAGTATGGAATGAAACTTGCTCGGGACATCTTGCGCCCTTGTGCAAAATCTAATCGGGATAGGCCTATTATGTTAAACGCCACTTCAAAGATTGAAACTTTTACAAACAAAATATAAAATTTGTTTATTTTTCCATGGTGATAACTTTGGCACTGCGATTTTCTTGGTCTTTCATAAACTACTTCTATAGGGAATTGCAAGTGATAGAAGATATGAGTATTCAAGAAAAATATAATTTGATTGTAAGTTTGATTAATGAGGTAGCAGAAGAAAATATCAAAAAGGTATAATTATATAGGTGGAAGAAAAGGAAAGGATCCAGCGCCATGGTGGACAGAGAAATGTGAACAGGTGATCAGGGAGAGAAATCGGTGTAGAAAATAGAGTAGGAAGGCATTTTAAGACAGAAGATTTGGTAAAGTATAAAGAAAAGAAAGCGTATGCTCATAAAGTTATAAGAGAAGAAAAATATACTGGCTCAAATACTGCCAGTCGTTAAATCGAACGACGGATGTGGGTAAAGTTTTGAAAAGAGTGAAAGGATTACAGAAAAGGAAGGAGAATACTCATGTTAGTAGTAATTTATTTGAGATGGATAAGATGACACCGGTAACAGATATATCACAAAAAGCAAATCTTATTGCCAAGGCGTTTCAGATGATCGAAACAGATGATATTTGTAATTCAGTAGGAGAAGAAAAAAAGGAAACATTATTGAGAATGATGTGATCAAAGTAAATTTATATGAGCAAGTTGATAGTCCTTTCAATGAGGAATTCACAATGAGAGAGTTTAAGAATACTTTGAATGAAATGAAAAATACAGCGGCAGGTAAAGATGGTATTAATGCTATCATGGTACAATCGCTATGATGTATAAATGTTTATTGCAATAATATGATGTATGTTTTATTCAAGCAATTTTTCCAGTTGAATGGCATCAATGTATACAAATTCCTGTGTTGAAACCGGGTAAAGACCCCACGAATCCTAGGTCATATCGCCCGATTACTAACCTTAATCTCATTGATGTGTAAGATTATGGAAAAAATGGTGAAAAACAGATTAGTATGGTATTTGGAGAGGAATGATAATAATAAGTCCGTTTCAAGCGGGTTTTCAGAAAAATAGAAGTACTATCGATCAATTCGTGAGATTAGAAACTGACGTACAAAAAGGAATGGCGAATAAAGAATATGTGTTTGTTGTGTTCTTAGATTTAACTAAGGCTTTTGATAAGATCTGGAGAAAAAGTTTACTTCATAAAATTGAAGCGATTGGAATTAAAGATAGAATGTTAAGGTGGAGTGCTGCATTTTTGGGAAATAGACAATGTGTAGTAAAGTTAGATAGTATATATTCTGAAGAATATGTGCTGAAAAGGGGGACTCCCCAAGGAAGTGTTATGAGTCCATGCAGTTTTGTTTAATGTTATGTTGAGTGATTTAAAATTGAAAGAAAATTCTGTTAAGTTATCAGTATATGCTGATGATATAGCGTTATGGAGCGTGAGTAGAAACTTATGTTATTTGCAGAAGAAATGACAAAGAGCAATTGATGAAATTATGTCATGGTGTAGAGACTGGAAGATTGATGTTTCAGCTGATAAATCAGCTGTGATGGTGTTCACCAATACAGAAAAAATAGTGTTAAATTATATATTGAAAGATATGAAATTAAACAATATGCGGAATATAAGTTTTTAGGAATGTGGTTTGATCATAAGTTAAATTGGAAAAAAAGAAAACATATTGATGTTATTAAAGACAAGGCTGTAAAGCGATTAAATTAAAATTTTGTTAAAATTTTGTTGGGATGTGTTGCCGGTACACCATGGGGCAGTAATGGTCAAATATTATTGACGGTATATAAAGGATTGATAAGATCAATTTTAGATTATGGATGTGAATTATATGATGCTGCAAGTGGTAGCACAAAACATAAACTTGATTGTATTCAATATCAGGCTTTGAGAATAATTACTGGTGCAGTGCGTAAGACATCTCTTGAAGCTTTACAAGTAGAGTGTGGAGAGATGTCTTTAAAATTTCGCAGAAGTATTTTGTTAAGTATAGATTTTATTTAATGTCTTTTGAAGGGAATTGGAAAACCGGTCAAGGCCGGCTTGTTATGAGGGCATGTACTTTGAATACAAATGTTGAGCAAATTTATGATTGTATATTAAATTTGTCCACTATTACTAGTGTTCTAGTTGTAGAAATTGTAGAGAAATGGAAATATTTACAACTGCATGATATAGATGTATATTTTGAATGGATACCCTCTCATAGAGGAGTGAAATGTAATGAAATAGCTGATAATTTAGCAAAAAGGGGATCTTTTAAAGAAAATATAGATGTTGATATTGCTCATACGAGACTATCCTGACCAAATTATGGTGTCGTATTATAGAGATATTTGGCAAACAGAATGGGAAACACTGAGAGAGGAAGAGATTTCTTTAGAATACAATCGCAGGTATCTAATGGAATACAGCCCAAGGAGTGAGTAGAAAGGAAGAAGTGTTAGTACATCAAATTCGTCTGGGGAAAAGTATAAGGTTGAATTATTATCTTTACGATGTTAATTGTCATGAAAATGGATTATGTGATTCATGCCAAGTGTTAGAAACAATAGAACATTATTTATTGGAATGAAAACGGTATAAAAAAGAAAGAAAATTGATGCAAAAAAAAATGATGAAAATAGATGCATTGAATATTAGAAATATAGTGAAGGTTAGTATAGAAGATAATTTTAGGGCTTTGTGTGTATTTAAAAAATACAAAGCGTTCACGATGCAATAAAAATTGATTATTGATATTGTTAGTATTCACTAGCAATACGCACACTTTGTCTGCTATACGTTTTGTTAAAATACACACAGTCTATAATGATAATATTAAGTAGATGGGAAAAAATATATTTACATTGTATTTGTATATAGATGCACTGCACTATCAACGTTGGAGGGAAATTGATCTCACGCACTGCCACTTGACAGGTAAGCCGAAACCTAGAACAGAGTGAGCGTGACGTGATGAACCGAACTGAGCTCATAGACTCTTTCATGGACTCCTAAATACTATCTGACTATAGTATGGAGAAGACGTGGCGCAGATAATCAGACTGATTGAAAAGCGCCAATAAACACGAACAACAACAATCCTTCCATTGTTATAATGCTTAACAAATTTAATTTGTAGATGGAGACAAACTGAAGAAACTCACACCTGAATCCTTCCATTGTTATAATGCTTGTTAAAAAAAAAAATGGTGGAGGCGAACCTGAATGAAACACACACACATACATGTAGCTGTTAATTTGTCTTTCACACTATAGGTCATAAACTTAATGGGTACTGTAACTTTCGATAGATATCTTAGGGCAAAATAGTTCATGAATTCTAAAGACGGACGGCTGGATGCTTGTATAATTATATACCGGCACTGTCCGGCAGTCATGGTAGTTTTAAGATTATCAAACTTATAGGCCTATTCTGTTCCTATAGGCCTGCTGCACCTGGACACTTATGTGCGACAGCATTAACAGTAAAAGTTGTTTCTGTCACTCCCAGGGAAACATTTTGACAGGGCAAAATACGATATACAAAGACGAAATCTAAATTCAACAGATACTTGATTTGAACAAAAAGATACGACCTTCAGTATTCTGCATATCGCATTCGAAACAATTAATTCAAACTCAAGATAAGCTATGTTCAACCAGTGGCTGTAGTCTGGATGGTATAACCCCTGGTAAAGGTTGTGAGGAAAAGTTTCAAACGAAGTTGATGCAATTTGCATAATGTTATGCACCGAGTTGCCCTCCAAACAAACAAACAAACTAACAACAAACAAACGCCGATGAAAAGAATCTCTAATAGATAACCTTTCCTTGGCGGAGGTACTTAATAAAAATATAAAGGGTGATGAATAGACAGAACAGAGAGCCGCAAATATCTCTATTTACGGCTCTCTTCGCTCTGATCTGATCTGTGAACAAGAAGCCCGCCCTCTACAGTCAGAGACATAACACGTTTGCTTACAAGGAATCATGATTACCATTAGGCCTACTGTATGACATTATCTTGCCATCTCCCCATTAATATCGTGACACTGATGTTGTGGAGGATAGAAAATTGACTCGTCTCAGCAATAACCGATGTTATAATCACACACGATGTCAAGTAGAGTTTCTCAGGTAGGAGAGATGTCTGTTTTGTTGTCACAATGCGAGACCTCCAGCGAGGAGGCCGATGCACCGGCTTTATTGAAGTCCCACCTATTCGAATGTGTGCTGTATTATCATGAGGCTATATTCTATCGTTTAATCGTGCGTTCCGTTCTACGTATTCACTATTAAAGAGTTTCGACTAGACCCGGCCGGGTCTACATCATTTAGACAACAGAGTCTTTCTTAAGGAAAGCTGTAGTATTGGTTAAAATCTCTGATTTCTCATAGGTTATTGGGTTTTACTTTTATAAGGTATAAACTGCGACCAGCCAGACACTGACCACGCTGACTTGAGACTCTACTCTAGTCTCTAGAATCATTAAGAATCTACATAGTTAGTCTGAGGTTCGGTTACGCGGTATGGTTGGACCTACTTAGTACTACTAATCGACCGCCTAATTGATGTTTATTTGCTTGATAAGAATATTTAACACTGAAATTCACGTAAAAAACTTGACCTACGTGACTGAGAAAATCCAGCTCTATCAAATGCCGTTGTTCCCTTTTTGATTCGAAGTTTCAGTGCAAAAATATCGCCGACGAACTTGCGTGGCCTCGTTTCAGCTCCCCGCGGTAAATCACGTTATTAGGATCGACCGCTGTTTTTGCATTGACAATGCACGCAAACCGAGTTGTATTGAACACCGTGTTGTACGAAGCTTTTTAGAAGCCTTTTAGAAACTTCCATAGACATTACATTGTGCTGCCATTACGATTCGGTGAAAATATTCATTCGAAATTTTGTCCTTGATTAAAACCATTAATGAACAGTGAATTATCGCATTTTCCCACACCATCCTCATCTACATTCAAAGCCAATCCATTTTTATGTGCTTTGCGCGCAGAGAAGTGCGTACTAAGTGTTTAGTGCGCAAATTATACGCGGTCGGTTTCAATAAGGGTGGTCGATATGTAGTAGGGCTACCATACTACTACTGGGACCAGTGCCCGTGGGGACTGCGGCCCTGTGGAGTGCTTTTATTTTCATCCATTTGAAATAATCTGAACGACATTTTAATAACCCTCAAAGGAAGTTTACATGTTGATCAATCTGAATCATACTTAACATTGTAGTAGATCTACAGCTACACCCAGGACCAGGTGTTCATGCATCTTTCATTCTTTTGGTAGGCCTAACTTGGGTAAGATTACAATGTTTAGGTTATGCTTTTTATTTTATTGCGTGTCACATTAGAAGAGCACACAGATATTTTAGGGGTGTTACTTGTGTGTTAGTCAACCAAGAACCACATGCATTGTATCTTTTCCATGAAAAAAAAAATCAATAAAAAATAAGAAAATAACATGCAATTTTGCAAATATTATCTGCTTTCCTTTCAGTCAAACTTTATCTTTTCTAGAAATCTTTGTAACTTGTCTATATGTACACAACCACACATATGCACATAGGGCAGGGTGGCTGACTGAAAAGTTGATTCCTGTATGGTAGCTGCAGAATAATTGCCTGGAAGAGTGAGTGGTTGGCAGTAGCAGAGTAATCTATGTGGAGACACTAGAATTCCAAGATTTAATATGATTGGTGGTAAGGAAAGCACTGTCGAATTTACAAAATGGGAATGATAAATGTAAAAATGACCCAGTCTGCACTGTCTCTGTGTTTTCTGAAAGTTTCTGATACTTGTAAAATCTAGTACCAAATTCTTTTCTTCTGATGATATGATGATGCAAATCAGAATAGACCCTCATAGATCTCAAGTTATGTTTCTCATTCATGCAGCAATGGGCTACCTTTTCCCGCCTCTGGTACCTCATTGATGCCTACAAGCAACCTCCAGGGAAAGTGGCACAAGTTGCCTCCAAAGTCCTCCAGGGGAAGCACAAACCCATTTATCACCCTCTCAGTAAGTAACTTGGGTGAAGTTACATGATTGCATAGTAAACTTCTAATGTCTATTTCCATATTTCAAGCACATACATTTTAACGATCCTATGCATTGCTTGCAGTGCTGAGATTTTCCACATGCATCACTCTGCAATTCTAACACAGCTGATTCTTGGTTAACTCCTCCAACAGGAATGCAAATTATCGGAGGATTTAATATATACAAGTCACAAGATGATAATAACACCCCACACCAGATTAAAACTGTAACACTGAAGGCTGGATAGACTCATACCTATAATGTGAAAGGGTGTATCTCAGAGAGTCATTGTGAAAGCTAACACTGAAACCACTGTCATGAATTAGATGTGATAAGGATCCTGCTGGTACATGTATAATGATATTGCTTTCATGTTGTAATTTCTGCAGTTGGAATTTTATATTTAGAGACAGAAAGACAATTCTGCAGAAGATATGTTCTTTTGCAATTAGTGATTAGTAATTGGTTGCAAAGTGTAAATCTCATTCTCTTTTTCAGGTGATGTTGGCGATCATGTTGTTATCATAAATACCAGTCAGGTTGCATTCTCAAAAGACCAATGGCAAGAAAAGATCTATCATCACCACACTGGGTAAGTACAAACATATGGTCATAACCTGTCACTTCCATACAGCTCAACAATGTGCATTCTGAAAAAAAGCTTCAAATGTATCCAATATTGTCCATGGTCACCTTTCAATGTTTGCCGTTGTTTTGTTGATGTAATTTCTAATTATGAGGAAGGAGAAAAGGAAAGCACGCAGAATACAACAAGAACAACAAACTTTCTACGGCTGCATTATGTTTCTAAACCTTTATTGATAGCCTTGTACACAAAATAATGTCCAGATTCAGTCTAAAGGAAGGTACCATTGATTAGAAAGCCTAGTTCACCATTTGAGTTTGTGACACTGGAATGAAATTAATATTTTACTTGTGTATTAATTCAAAAATTTTCTAATATTTTATTTGTTTCTACAGGTACCCAGGAGGATTTAGTTCAACTCCTGCTTACATAGTTCATAGGAGAGATCCCACAAAGGTACTTTCACACATGCCCTCAAGCGTTCTGTGTGTGTAGAATGGATTGAAGATGGATGTACAAGTATGGAGATGTATGATGATATGGATGTACAAGTATGGAGATGTATGATGATATGGATGTACAAGTATGGAGATGTATGATGATATGGATGTACAAGTATGGAAATGTATGATGATATGGATGTACAAGTATGGAGAAAGTATTGTGCAGAACCAGGTACTGTACATACACATAGCTAGAATGGATAAAAGTGTAGCTGTGTGAATTAGTTGATGGACTGATGGCTGGATAACACAGTAGGTGGATAAATTGATATGTTGATTTGGTGAATAGATAAGTACTATAGCAAGTACAAAAGAGTTTGGAAGAAGTTAAAGTTCCCAAGTCTTTTGAGGATGTTGATAATTTAACATGCCTTTTTGATAGATATGCTTGATATTTTGATATGTATTACATGCGTGATGTCAATGTTTCATGACTCAAGTTATGGTTAGTTTTTTTATGTTGTAAACAACTGAACTGATAAGCAAAAATAAGTAAATTTTAATAGTACAGACTACAAAATCAGGCAATATATTTTTATATCAATGCATCAGTTTGAGTTTTCCTGTTGAAATTATAAAGTAAATGTTTTTCAAGCATATGAATAAGCAGGTAATGAAGTTTTTAAAGCACATAGTTCAGTTCAGTATAGTAAAATGTTTTCAAGTATTTTTTTTTTTTTTTTACTGTATGATACAGCGAATAATTTCCCCTTATTCTAAAGTTTAAACTTTCAACTGTTTCATCAGCTAATCCCTATCAAATAGACAGCAGATGAGAGAGTTAAAAAGTTATCAATTGTCTTTGACTGGTGAAAGATGTGTACAATCTTGCAGTAGCATGTAAAGCTTGGCTCCAATGTTGGTGCGTAGCATATGGTGGATGACTTGCAGCCATACTATTGTGACGTTGTCTTTATGTAGGTCATGCGTAAAGCCATCTACGGAATGCTTCCCAAAGACCTGCGGAGACGGGAGATGATGAGGCGATTACACCTGTTCATAGACGATGTAAGCTTTAATGAATTTCCATCTCACACGATACTTACTACTGTAAATGTTGGTTCTTGCAGATGATTACTCTGTAGAGATTATGGTACAGTGGAACCTCGTCACAAAAAGGCCAGATATAACAAAACCCTCTTATCACAAGGTAATATTTTTGTAAGTCCCAGCTGTTTGTATATCTATGTTTTAGTAAACTGATATGTAGTAAGAAACCTGATCAAACATGCTACACGAGTATTTAAACTGTCATATGTTTTAGGACCTCTTCATAACGAGGTTGCCCTGTAATGATTTATTGCATTTTTTGTTATACCCCTGCCACACATAGTGTAAAGGGGGTATATAGGAATCACCGTGATGTTGGTCGGGCGGGCGGTCAGTCTGTTGCAAAATCTTGCGTCGTGAACTCCTCCTACAGTTTTGAAGCAATTTAAATGAAACTTAGGGTTAATGATGATATTGAGGTATAGATGTGCAAGACATGTTTTTTGTGTTTGTCGGACAATGCGTTGCCATGGTAACCATAATTTTACCAAAACCTTGTGGATTGAATAACTTTCATAGTACATGTATTTAAGCAATCAATTTCAAAATTGGTATCTGATGATCTATAGGTGTAGTTATGCAAGACACTCTTCGTGTTTGTACTTGACAAAGCGTTGCCATGGTAACCGCATGTTTTCTTCGAAATCTTGTGGAGTGAACACCTTCCACAGTTTTGAAGCAATTGAAATCAAATTTGGTAGGCATTATGGCCTTGAGGCATAGATGTGGAACACATCATTTTTGTGTTTGTCAGACAAAGCATTGCCATGGTAACCGTAATTTTACCAAAACCTTGTGGATTGAATAACTTCCACATCATTCAAGCAATTAAGGTCAAATTTAGTATGTATGATGATCGGGAGGTGTAGTTATGCAAGACACCAATGTGTTAGTATAAGAAAAATGTGTTGCCATGTTGACCACTAATTTTTGTATCAAATTGAACCATTTAATCTATGAAGGTCAAATTTGGTGTGTATGATGCTCTTTAAGTGTAGTTTTGCAAAATGTCCTTTGTATTTGTATCAGACAATGCGTTGCCATGGTAACTGCATTTTTTTTTTAAATCCTGTGGAGTGAACTTCTTCCACAGTTTTCAAGCAATTGAAACCAAATTTGGTAGGCATTATGGCCCTGAGGTATAGATGTTGAACACATAATTTTTGTGTTTGTCACACAAACCGTTGCCATGGTAACTACAGTTTTACCAAAACCTTGCAGATCGAATAACTTTTCCATCATTGAAGCAATTAAAATCAAATTTAGTATACATGTATCATGATCTAGAAGTGTAGTTTTGCAAGACACCAATGTATTAGTAGGAAAATGTGTTGCCATGGTAACCACTCATTTTTGTATCAAAATAAACCATTCAAGCTATGAAGGTCAAATTTGGTGTGTATGATGGTCTTTAAGCGTAGTGATGCTGGGGGAAAGCATGTTTCCATTTGCCGTAAGTTTTATACTCAGTGTCAACTCTGTAGTTGTACAGTAAACTAAAATTATTCTGTTTCCAATTTGCCAAATGCACAAACTTGGTATTAACGACATTGCCCTCATGACATCACATACTATAAAGCAACACTAGGGGCGGGGGTATTAATCACCTTCAGTGATAATTCTAGTTCACTTTAGCTGACCATTTACAGATCACAATACAGTGCATTCCTGTTATAACGAAAACAGTTATAATGAAATTTCGGTTACAACGAAGTAAAAATTTATGTCGCCGCATTATCCTCTCTATGTATTTTTATTGCTTGTTTGTTCAGTTATAACAAAATTTCGATTTAGTGAAAGAAAATTTCTTGTCCCAAGGACTTTGCTGTAACCGTGTCCACTGTATAGAGTCTATTTATTCTCTGTAGTGTAGAGTTATAAAAATCATTCATAAAGGCAAATTGGAAAATATGAACATTTACAGCCATCTACTTTTATTCTGTGCTTTGCAGGACATTCTATTTGTTGACATTTTTTTCATTGATGTCACCCATTCAATTTTACTTTTCTGTTCATATGCTCAGTGAAGTAATTATTTGGGACACATGATAAGTAACCCCTACACTTAAGGAAGCCTCTATGTGCCACAGTAGTCAAAGAAAGTAATTAAAATGCAATGTTACCATGTATGTAACCAAAGCATGAAATATCTGCCTTTTAAAAGGAATATCATGTGATAACATACTGTTATTACTTTGATAGTGATTTGCTGATTTCACCTTTAATTCACAAGCTTAGCAAATCAATGGTTTATGCATCATCCTGTGAATGATTATTTGATGAACATTTGAAAATTAGTTCATATATGCCCTTGCTTTAACATGGGGAACAAAATATGTAAAATCCTTTTGTGATAGTTGTCTTGGTGTGAGATATGATCTGTGCTGATTATCATTTTCAATGTCAAATATGGGGAGAAAGTGATCTTTTGACTCTGAGATTTGGGTGCATAGGTCTGTAGGTCATTGAGCATCCAACTTAGGAGTTCATTTGCTCTTTGTTGTTGCTGTTTTCTCATTCTGTTGTTCTCTTTCCTTGGTCTTTTGCCTATTTTGAAAGTCATCTATCTAACTTGCTGTGCCAGAGAAGTCATTCCAGGCCCCGACGTCTTCAGCAACCTCTCCTTGTTTGTTTGTTTGTTTTTTCTTTTACATGTAATTCTTAATTTCCGCCATTTCTCTGACAGGATGTTCCAGAGGATATACTAGCCAACATCAGCGAGCAAGTCAAACCCCCACGTGTCATTCCAAAGGCACTCTCTGAGTACTCACAGGAAGAGAGGGATGCTTTCCCCAGGTTATGGCTGCCGTAAGTTTGTTCAACTGGATCTTTTTTTCTTCTCTTTATCAGCAAGGCTGCACACTGGCACTGGTCGGACAGTCCCTGACCAGTAAAAATAACTGTCGGACCAGTAACTTTTTTCAGGAATGGACCAGTAAAACATGGAAAAACTGGGTACCTACTGGTCCGACAGACAGGTCGGACCAGTAGAAAAAATGGGTTAGTGTGCAGCCTTGTTTTATGTTTGATCTTGTCTTCAGTACTTAAATTTGATGCAATTTTGCACCATGCGCAATGTCTTGATGGCCTACTCCAGTAAAGATAATGGTGACATGTATGCAGTGAGGCTCACAAACTAATAAAGACGCATGATAAAGCCAAGTCCGGTGATCAAGGAATAGTTTTAAATGGGATCATATTTTATTGTAATAGAACACACATTGAGTACACATGGCATTCTCCCAATTACACACACATTGACTTTACACACACACACACACACACACACATGAATTCTGCACACAAACAAACTCTTCAAAGTTACTGCTTTAGTTTCATATCAGCCAGTTTAAGTGTATGTAGCATATAATGATAGAATATGTCAACATCGCAGCTCAGCTAGGTACTAGTATTTGCATTTTTAACACCAAACTAGTCTTTACTGGTGAAGAAGCAAAAAAAAAAAAAAAAGATTAAGATGATATTAATTGCAGCATGGTATTCTTATATCTGTTCTATCCATGTTATCGAAAGTACATGATAATACATTTAATCACATCTTGAGTGAATGAGGTCATGGTCTGTTTGTAGCATCAGATATCTCTATGATTAATATTTCCCCTACAGAGCCATCAAATATTCAAACATCAGTAAAGTTTGCATGCATCTGTGTCATTGTCATTATCTTCCAGGAAATTACCCAAGTACTGACCGGTGCTTTGGACAAGGCTTTCCCAGGCTGCTTGGGAGGTTTACACAGTGTCATGAACCTTTTCAGGACATTTGGAGGACCTTTTTAACGCGTGTCTGTCCAAAACAATTTCATGTTGAGCAGCTCGTGGTGCAACTAAAAACAACACCATCAAAGTTCCTTCACTGGTCTACCATCGCCTCTGCCACTACATTATTCATGACAACAGTGGGCTGTGCTGTGATGAACAAACTGAGTTGCGTTTTCCTGACAACTGAGGGACTGTTTCTGAACTCTCTCGGGAGGAGGAAAGAATATGTCTGGGCTTTGCACTCTTCTCGGGCCTGTGTTCGACCATGAGTAGAAGATCTCCATTTGTGTTTGATGTAGGATTGATATTGAGTTTTGACAAATTGAAACCATTTGATACAAATGGAAAATCATGACTGTGCAACCAAATAGTAGACGCTCTTCAAATGCATATTGATAGCAGTTGGTATTGCATTGTTGATGTAGGTACTTCTTTTTTGATGTGACAATACTTGATGGCTGCTGCCTCGAACGTACACAAATTTCCACAGGTGCCATGCCAGTGATGGCCAGCATTATGCACACACAATGGATCTCGTCATAATGAGGTCGCGTAGAGCAAGATACCTGATATAACAAGGTAATTCTGCAGGTTTTATATTCTTTTGTTTTTAATCCTGATATAACGAGATACCTGATATATATATATTGAGATAATTTTACAGGTCCCATTCCTTTCATATTATTTTGTTTTTCATCCCTGATAAAGTGAGTTACCCTATACAGTATGAGAAAATTTCAGTAGTCCCAAGCAGTTTGTTATAACGAGGTTTTCCTGTATAAATCACCGCATGCCAAGTTTGACCCTAGTACAATCAGAGCAAATTAACAAGAGAAGTAGTTTATTTATGGTAATCACATGAAAACTCACACAAAAGCACCAACAATTACAAGCCAGAATTTCCAGGCCTTCCAAGGTTAATGAGTGAGAGTATTATTGTGGTAGGGCTGGGATATGTAAATAACAACAACAACAACAACAATCAAACAGCAGATTTGTGACTTTAAATGTAAAGTCTAAGGTTAAAGAAACATTTGATCAATAGAAAAGTGTTGATCATGAAAATTTGAAAAAATATTAAGTGCATTCATGCATTGTAATATTTGTGTTGAAAACATGTTCCCATTGAAGTGGGGGGGGGGGTGGGCATAAATACAGCCATTGTGATTCGATTGTACTACTACAGGTCTTCCACTCACTATCCCTGGGATATTGAGAATCTATGAGTTCACTGGCTAGCAAGCATGGGGTTAATATGGTGTTTCAGATCCAGGGCTGATGGAAATCTGATTTACCAGCCGCTCAAGTCTGCCTGGATGTCGTTTACTGATGAGCTTGTCTTATGACAAGAATAAAGAATTGTAGACAATGTCCTTCCATTGACTACTGGAGCATTGCCAATCCCCTTGTGTGCTAGTGCCTTAAACCAGAGTGTACAACACTATGAGGTTTTCTGTGCTATTTGACACTCAAGACACACAAAGGGTTAAAGATGGGACATTAGAAACACATCAACCAACATGTACACTGTAGGGGAAGTGTAATGAAAGCATGTACATAATATGGTGTGATGAAGAAAAAAAGATATGAGAGGTCCTACATTGAGCATCAAACTGGAGCAAACCGCTGCGAATATGATGTATTTTGCCCAATAAAATGTACTTGAATGTACAGTTTACCATCACTACTGGTGTACACAGAACATTTGATGTCATACTTGCTGTGTACAGGTACAGTACATTGTACAATGTATTAACATAATTATGGAGTCATAGCTTGGGGAAAGACTATGAGTTGTCCAGATCAGTAATTTAGATTAGAATCAGGAGGACAAGGAAAAGCTCAGAATGTGACTTGTGGCTTTGCTACCACACATCTAGTTGATGAAATTAAGAGTTTGATGACAAAATGTGTTAACTCCATGTTGATTTGAGATATTTGAGATTTTAGCTGCTTAAAAAACAAAGAAATAAGAAAGCATTTTTAATCATAATATCAAGAATATTGTTAGGTAACAAATGAAGAAAGATTGGAAAGGTTTTATGTTGCTGTATCTGATGATGAACTTTAAAATGTGTGATAATAGTGCTTAGCCTGTTTTTCTAATAACATTCATCCTGTTTCTATGTGCAATTCCCTGCTAATTTGCTCCACAATTTTGAGAGTTTCCCCAACTAATGAGTCTACATTATCCTATCAAGGACTGGATTGCAGTTACTCTTAATGCAGGCACCTGCACCCCTTTCCTTGACACATGCCTAGATGTAGATATTGTCTGCTGCAGACAAATTGGATTGTGTTAGCAGTAGGCCAACTGACAAAATTCAGAACAATACCAAAAATAAAGCAAGCACCCCCCCCCCCAAAAAAAAGAAAGAATATATATACTTGTATGTATATATAGTCTAAAAACTCACTTGTTTAAAGCCTCAATTTGATTACTCATTACATGTATTTGATATTTGTATGTCTTTATCTCCTTCACTTTCTCTTCCTTCCGCGCCTAGAGCACTCTGCAGAGTGGATTTGACGCTATATAAATCATATCAATTATATATATATATATATATATATATATATATATATATATATATATATATATATATATAATTGATATATATATATATATATGTATATATATATATATATATATATATATATATATATATATATATATATATAATTGATATATATATATATATATATATTATTTATATATATATATATATATATATATATATATATATATACAAAGTCCTTATTCACCAGATGTTTCTTCAGAAGTCAATTTAAGTCCATGAATCTCGTGCATGTACAATTGTAATAATCCTAATTTATCATCACGTCTTTATGATGAGGGAAAAAAGAGAGAGTGACAAAATCAATACACTGAATGTGACTGCAAAAAAATTGGCATGGTCAGTCCCTTTCCCACGAATGATAAATAACTGCAATTGCACACATCAAATACTAAAGTTCTTTATATATAAATTGTTGCATACTTACATGCTGAATGTGCTGTATACAGCTTATGTATTAGTGTAATCTCGTTAGAAGAAGAGGAAACAATGTTTGGACACCAGTAGCGAGTTGATTTGTGGATGCCCGAGAAGAAAAACAAATCATAGGTATTAATTCAAAAAGGAATACATACAGGGGATACTGGTTTGTCCTTTTTAAAAGGCAAACTCACAGATCACCCAAATTTTGATATTGAATACAATTCATGTAGCTCAAAATCTTACAGGAAAAGAGTATGATGCTTTTTTTTTTTTTGGGGGGGGGGGGTAAGGGGTTACCAAAGTTTCACAGTGCTTACATTTGATATGCACTCTTTGTAATATTGTAATGTACTGTATGTGTTTGAGGCTTTGTCAATATGATTAGTGAAGCCGCTTGTTTCAAGTGTGCTGAGAATTGTCATACCGTTGAAAAAAGCAATCTCATTGAAGCATCAATTGTCAAATCATATGTTCAGAAATGGCCAGCTGAAGGGAATCATCAAAGTCCCGTCTATGACTTCACGACCACGTAATGGTTGCTCGTCGAGACGGAGGAAAGAGAGAGGCCGTCGACGTCGACGGCAGAGAAGTAGCAAGAGCCGTCTTCCCCGTCGAAGCTGAACGACCGACACGACGAACCCGTCATCAAACAAGACATCGCACACTCGATGAGCGAGCTGGCAGACGTCGCCACTACTTCCGGGAACTGTTGTAGTAACTGTCTTCCCACAGCGTAAAGGGAGAAAGTGGCGGCTCCAGTCCTTGTTGCATCTGTGATGAAATATTGTAGCGAGAGGAAAGCGTGTATTAATTATATTATTTCCCTTTTTTGTTGTTTCATAGGTCTATGTAATACTAGCGCATATGTATGTATGTATACCAGTAGTAGGCCCTATGGGTATGTGCATGTGTGTGTGTTTATGTGTAGGTCTATGTATATGTGATTAGTGGAATTATTTCAAAAAATTACAGTGCACTCCCGTTATAACGAACATGGTTATAACGAAATTCCGGTTACTATGATGTAAAATTGAGGCTGCAACATTTTCCAATCTATGTATTTTTATTGTTTATTTGTTCAGTTAGAACAAAATTTCGATTTAATTATGAAAGAAAACTGCCAGTCCCGAGGAGTTCGTTGTAACGGGAGTTCACTGCATTTTATTTCGAAAAGATTGCTTGTAATCGCGGAGTATTCATGATTACGAAGATGCACCAAAAAGAAAGTATGTTTCTAACAGAGCATTGTCCATGTCAGGGGCAGATCCAGGAACTCAGTAAAGGGGAGGCGTCCTAACAAAATTAAAGGGGGCGCACTTCCCCCATTTGCTCTTTTTATATCTTTTGTTTTAACAAAAAAAAAAAAAAATGAAGAGGGGGAACGCGCCCGGTGCGCCCCCTATGGATCCGCCGCTGCATGTACTCATCTTCTGACAGAGTGACGGGCAAAGTACGTTACATGTACAGTCACACCATCAAGTATTGGTTCTTACTACTCTATGCTGAGTGCCTTTGAGTTGGTTCAGCTTGTAAGCATGTGAGTTTTATTTCTTTTAGCTTTATTGTGTTTGATTATCTGCCTACAAAAGACACTCTTACGAAAATGGAACAACTTCTCTCGCTGTTGTTGTAGGCCTATTATGTGCAGGGAACACGGAACATTTTGTTTTGTTTCTGTTTTTGTTTTTGTTTTTGCTTTTTGTGTGTGTGGGGGGGGGGAGGGCGCAAGCCACCGGGGGTCAATCAACAATTGATAAACCCCACTTTACGAGGATTTTACATTTTTTAAAAGTCACTGCAACCCCTCCACCCCCCCCCCCCCCCCCATTTCGCGGCGGCCCCTGCTGTGAGGCATGTACTACGTACGTGATGCAGCTGCTGTCGTAGCCTGTGCAGTTGTGGCAGCCACCGTGGTCGCAGGTAAAAAGGTCGTGGTAGCACCTCCAGGGCTAGCGCTAGCGACACACATATTGGTTTCACAGCAACTGACGCAGATTGAGAAATCTTTGCCAGTACACTGCGACGCGTACATGGTCTTGTCGTTATAACATGCCGTGTTCTGTTGACATCGATGATGGTATCGCGGTCCAGTTGACAAACTGTAGATTCGAACCTCAGACCTGCAGATCTGTGTGATGTTGAATCAATGATAACCACCATTTTACAATAGGCAGCGTTCAATTCACATAATTATATGCGTATACGCACGTGCATACATATCACACATACATCACACACACACACACACACAACTTGTGTTCACACATACTCAGACACAACGCTTTTTGCATCAATCAAACTAGCTACTGGTATTTTATAGACTGATTGTGTCTCATTCCATGCTGTCATCCGGCTGTCATACAAATGAAGATGCGCCAGAAGGTTTCCCTTTTTTTAATACAGTGGGTTAAATTAATAAATCTTAAGTAATGAAATTAGAATACACAAGTTGTTGTATGTTTCACATGAAGTGTATTTCAGGATGGCATGTGAGAGGTTCCACCTTCTTGATGACGTTATGTCCAGTCGATTTGTCACATTGTCGCTTTGTTTGTTTGAGAATGCCTACTCTATAAGAAAAAAAAAATAAAGAATCGAGTGAAAATATTCACTCTTGAAGGAGTGAATACAAAAAGGAGTGAATTTAGAGTGAAATTGGAGTGAATTTTGAGTGAAAGTGTTCATTTTTACTCGCTTTAGAGTGACCTCAAGGATCACTCCAAAATCTTCGATGACTTTAAATTATGATGATGATAATAACAATAGAATTGGAATAACATGCACTAAACATTGGTGCATGCACTCACTGGCGTAGCCAGGGGGGGGGGGGGGCAATGGGGGCGGTCGCCCCCCTAAGATTTGGACCGGGGATTTGGGAGGCGGAAAAAAAAATGCGTGTATACTGTATGCATGCACATGAAGCGGGTCTCCTTTGCAACCTTTCATCAAATAAGATCATATTTGTTTTTTGAAACTTTCACTCAAAGTGTGCACCAGATCGTTGAATTTCAATTCAAAATATGCAAAATCTCTCGTGCTTGGGAGGGGGTATCCCCCTCCCAAACCCTCCCCCCTCTGTGCCTCTTTCCCTAGCTTAGTACACTTTTTAGATTTCCAAAAAAAAATAATATGAATAATTCTGAGTGCACAAGACTTATCACTTAAATTCCGAAAACTCAAAGTTCCCTCATGTACAAGGGGAATTTCACCTTTTAATAGACCCTTCCCTCCCTCAGTCTCCCCCCCCCCCCCATCAGTTTTTTTTTTCTTTTTGGTGATTTCCCAAATATTCCATCAAATATGCGTATACGAGATAGTTATCTCAATTTCAACCTTAAAAAGGCAAAAGCTCCATAGTAAGGGAAAGATGGAGATAACACTCGCCCTCGCCTTCTCCCTGCTCGCCCGCCCCTCCCCCCCCCCCCCCCGCCATGCATAGAAGTAGACTGTGGCTATACACTTTGAGCATAAACAGTTTTCCAAATACGACACAAGATGTGCGCACCAAAACGTTAAACTGCAATCAGAAAATTATACAGAATCTCCTTCCACAGACACTTCTCTTCTGATTGACAAATTTCCAGATATTCCAACAAAAGTGTGTGCCAGATTGTTGAATTTCAGTTCTTAAAGCTTAAACCTGAAAAAAAAGGCCCCCTTGAATATGGGAGAGGTATCTTGCCACCCATTCATTGCTTGTTACCCACTATAGACTTGGTACACTTTTGGGAATGACAATTTCCGAATTTTCCACAAAAAGTGTGCCCCAGATCGCTTTATTATTCTAAAAACGCAAAAGCTTCGCGAGCGGGAGGAGGAATCCCTCTTCCCCTAAGCTCTACCTCACTAGACTTTGTACATAGACACAGATGATGCACATTCGGAATAAGAGCTAAATTTCGTGATTTTAACACTTCGATGAAAAAGTATTGCACCAAAAATTTGCACCAGATCGCTGAATTTCAGGTCTGAAAACGCAAAAATCACTTTCGTGTGGGAAGGGATATGCCCCTATCTACACCCTCGTGTGCATGCTTTTTCTGTTTGATTGCTGAACAGACAGCGTTCATGATATTCCGTGTGAGAATTAATACAAGAAGACTATTCAAATGATACCATTTTATAAAAAATTGTTCAATAATAATCTACATCAAAATATACTGCTATCTTAAACAAGTGCAACTGTTTCACGTCGATAAAACGCGCAAAAACATGCATAAAATTGCACCATTTGCAACATCAAAATGCAAAAAGTTCTCACCGTGGGAGGGGGGACACCCTCCCCTACCCCTCGCTCACTCCGCTCGCTCGGGTTCAGTCGCTTTCATGATATTCAGTGAAAAGAATTAATACAAGAAGTGTATTTAAACTATACCATTTTATACAGTAGGCAAATTGTTCAATATTAATCTACATCAAAATATCCACGTGCTGCTCAAGTGGGACTGTTTCACGTCGATAAAACGCGCAAAAACATGCATGAAATTGCACCATTTGCAACATCAAAATGCAAAAAGTTCTCACCCGTGGGAGGGGGACACCCCCTCCCACACCCTCCCCTCCCCCCTCGCTCGCTCCGCTCGCTCGGGTTCAGTCTTGTTCATGATATTTAGTGAAAAGAATTAATACAAGAAGTGTATTTCAATTATGCCATATATTATTGTAGGCAATTTCATTGTTCAATGATAATCTACATCAAAATATACTGCAACCTTAAACAAGTGGGACTGTTTCAACTCGTTAAAACACGCAAAAACATGGATAAAATTGCACCATTTGCAACATCAACATGCAAAAAGTTCTCACCGTGGGAGGGGGACACCCCCCTCCCACACCCTCCCCTCCCCCTCGCTCACTCCGCTCGCTCGGGTTCAGTCGCTTTCATGATATTCAGTGAAAAGAATTAATACAAGAAGTGTATTTAAACTATACCATTTTATAGGCAAATTGTTCAATAATAATCTACATCAAAATATCCACGTGCTGCTCAAGTGGGACTGTTTCACGTCGATAAAACGCGCAAAAACATGCATGAAATTGCACCATTTGCAACATCAAAATGCAAAAAGTTCTCACCCGTGGGAGGGGGACACCCCCTCCCACACCCTCCCCTCCCCCCTCGCTCGCTCCGCTCGCTCGGGTTCAGTCGCGTTCATGATATTCAGTGAAAAGAATTAATACAAGAAGTGTATTTAAATTATACCATTTTATAGGCAAATTGTTCAATGATAATCTACATCAAAATATGAGTGGGACTGTCGATAAAACGCGCAAAAACATGCATGAAATTGCACCATTTGTAACATCAAAATGCAGAAAGTTCTTACCGTGGGAGGGGGGACACCCCCCTCCCACACCCTTCCCTCCCCCTCGCTCGCTCCGCTCGATCGGGTTCAGTCTCGTTCATGATATTTAGTGAAAAGAATTAATACAAGAAGTGTATTTTAAATATACCATATATTATTGTAGGCAATTTTGTTGTTAAATGATAATCTACATCAAAATATACTGCAACCTTAAACAAGTGGGACTGTTTCAACTCGTTAAAACACGCAAAAACATGGATAAAATTGCACCATTTGCAACATCAACATGCAAAAAGTTCTCACCGTGGGAGGGGGACACCCCCCTTCCCACACCCTCCCCTCCCCCTCGCTCACTCCGCTCGCTCGGGTTCAGTCGCTTTCATGATATTCAGTGAAAAGAATTAATACAAGAAGTGTATTTAAACTATACCATTTTATAGGCAAATTGTTCAATAATAATCTACATCAAAATATCCACGTGCTGCTCAAGTGGGACTGTTTCACGTCGATAAAACGCGCAAAAACATGCATGAAATTGCACCATTTGCAACATCAAAATGCAAAAAGTTCTCACCCGTGGGAGGGGGACACCCCCTCCCACACCCTCCCCTCCCCCCTCGCTCGCTCCGCTCGCTCGGGTTCAGTCGCGTTCATGATATTCAGTGAAAAGAATTAATACAAGAAGTGTATTTAAATTATACCATTTTATAGGCAAATTGTTCAATGATAATCTACATCAAAATATGAGTGGGACTGTCGATAAAACGCGCAAAAACATGCATGAAATTGCACCATTTGTAACATCAAAATGCAGAAAGTTCTTACCGTGGGAGGGGGGACACCCCCCTCCCACACCCTTCCCTCCCCCTCGCTCGCTCCGCTCGATCGGGTTCAGTCTCGTTCATGATATTTAGTGAAAAGAATTAATACAAGAAGTGTATTTTAAATATACCATATATTATTGTAGGCAATTTTGTTGTTAAATGATAATCTACATCAAAATATACTGCAACCTTAAACAAGTGGGACTGTTTCAACTCGTTAAAACACGCAAAAACATGGATAAAATTGCACCATTTGCAACATCAACATGCAAAAAGTTCTCACCGTGGGAGGGGGACACCCCCCTTCCCACACCCTCCCCTCCCCCTCGCTCACTCCGCTCGCTCGGGTTCAGTCGCTTTCATGATATTCAGTGAAAAGAATTAATACAAGAAGTGTATTTAAACTATACCATTTTATAGGCAAATTGTTCAATAATAATCTACATCAAAATATCCACGTGCTGCTCAAGTGGGACTGTTTCACGACGATAAAACGCGCAAAAACATGCATGAAATTGCACCATTTGCAACATCAAAATGCAAAAAGTTCTCACCCGTGGGAGGGGGACACCCCCTCCCACACCTTCCCCTCCCCCGTCGCTCGCTCCGCTCGCTCGGGTTCAGTCGCGTTCATGATATTACAGTGAAAAGAATTAATACAAGAAGTGTATTTAGATTATACCATTTTATAGGCAAATTGTTCAATAATAATCTACATCAAAATATGAGTGGGACTGTCGATAAAACGTGCAAAAACATGCATGAAATTGCACCATTTGCAACATCAAAATGCAGAAAGTTCTTACCCTGGGAGGGGGGACACCCCCCTCCCACACCCTCCCCCCCCCCCCCCCCTCGCTCGCTTCGCTCGCTCGGGCTCGGTCGCTTCGCTCCCTCGCAGACTAACCGCCCCCCCCCCAAGATGAAATCCTGGCTACGCCGTTGCATCAAAATGCAAAAAGTTCTTACCGTGGGAGGGGGGACACCCCCCTCCCACACCCTCCCCTCCCCCTTCGCTCGCTCCGCTCGCTCGGGTTCAGTCGCGTTCATGATATTCAGTGGAAAGAATTAACACAAGTACCATTAATATAGGCAAATTGTTCAATAATAATCTACATCAAAATATACTGCTACCTTAAACAAGTGGGACTGTTTCTCGTCGATAAAACGCGCAAAAACATGCATCAAATTACACCATTTACAACATCAAAATGCAAAATGTTCTTACCGTGGGAGGGGGGGGGGGACACCCCCCTCCAACACCCTCCCCTCCCCCCTCGCTCGCTCCGCTCGCTCGGGTTCAGTCGCGTTCATGATATTCAGTGAAAAGAATTAACACAAGAAGTGTATTTAAATTGTACCATTTTATAGGCAAATTGTTCAATAATAATCTACATCAAAATATACTGCTACCTTAAACAAGTGGGACTGTTTCTCGTCGATAAAACGCGCAAAAATATGCATCAAATTGCACCATTTACAACATCAAAATGCAAAAAGTTCTTACCGTGGGAGGGGGGACACCCCCCTCCCACACCCTCCCCTCCCCCTTCGCTCGCTCCGCTCGCTCGGGTTCAGTCGCGTTCATGATATTCAGTGAAAAGAATTAACACAAGAAGTGTATTCAAATTATACCATTTTATAGGCAAATTGTTCAATAATAATCTACACTAAAATATACTGCTACCTTAAAAAAGTGGGACTGTTTCACGTCGATAAAACGCGCAAAAACATGCATCAAATTGCACCATTTACAACATCAAAATGCAAAAAGTTCTTACCGTGGGAGGGGGGACACCCCCCCCCCCCCTCCAACACCCTCCCCCCCCCCCCCCTCGCTCGCTCCGCTCGCTCGGGCTCGGTCGCTTCGCTCCCTCGCAGACTTACCGCCCCCCTAAGATCAAATCCTGGCTACGCCGTTGTCTACAGGGTGTTCCATTAAGGGGGAAAATTACATACTGGCGGGTGAAATTTTTTACGCTGTCGAGCGAGAGACTGTACTAACTATGTACAACAGCACCATCTACATATCAACGACATTAAGTATGTATTTCTACACGCGTGGTTTTTAGGGGGCAGTTCTGTCACGCTACGGGAAGCAACATTGTTACAATTTTGTTTTCTTTTTTTTAATAGAATTGTCCTCTTCATAGGACCCCCCCCCCAAAAAAAAAAAAAAAAATAGAATGAAAAAGTGATAGAGGACAAGAACAATGAATGGTTTACTTTTAGATGCCATCATGCTTTAATTAATAGGCTTTCCTGATTAATCTACTTAGACGGTGGACAGTATCTAACGTTTTTTTTTTTCGCCCTTTTCTTTCTAGCTTCACAAGTTATGATAGGCCTTATTAGATATCCTTTCTGCCTATGTAGTAGGTATACCGGTATGGGCTTTGCAGATAGGGAAACGAGGGTGTTTTGGCATTTTCAAAGTAATGTTGACACATCTCATGCACTTTTACTGAATTTTGTTTATTTTTTTTTTTCACAAGCACTCACACAAACACAATTAAAGATCTTGAACCGTTCAGGGGGTGAGAGAGGGCATCAAAATGCAGAAAGTTCTTACCGTGGGAGGCAGACTAACCGCCCCCCCCCCCCCTAAGATGAAATCCTGCCTACGCCGTTGCATGCACTTGCCTGATTTTTTTCACATATTTGCTGTCCACATTCTAACAGATGGAGCGTACCCCCACAGTCAAAGCATCGTAGTCCTGAGCAAGAACCAGTGAAAGTAAAAAGAAAAAAAAGGTAAGTAAGATAACACTCCCAATACCACTGGGCATTAATTTTACAGTGGATATCAATGACGTTTGAAATTAGTCATACCTAGAGGGTGACTGTGAACAGCTTGCGGACGGTATTTAAAGGTATAGCAATTACGATAAAAATTCTATGCAGGTATTTGGGGTCTGCATCGACATTCTTGGCTCGGTCAATGATAATGTCAAAATATGATTGTAGCTTCATGCAAATTTCATCAACAAAGAAAAGTTTGTGTCGTGGTGAGATGTTGTGGGGCGCTGTTCTGCTTATAGCATAACATACAAACAACAATAGCAGCAATGCACCGTTTCATGAATTTCAAAGTGTTGTCAGCCTGACAAGTTGTTTAGTCTCTGACAACTTCAGTAAAATCCTTGGTTTTGATTGGCTGAGAAGCTCTGATTTCGGACTGCTACTATAGTGATTTTCAGAGAATGACAGCTTGTCAGGGCTGACAACTTTCCTGACAATGCTGTTGATAGACGAGAGCAATTGACTCTGCACATTTCATATCTACTGCAGACAGCAGTGTCCAAAAACACACGAGTATATATATTACATTATGGACAAGGTCATTATGGGTATATGCTGTCTTGCTTTCAATCACACGTAACATATTTCCTTACCTGAACAAAAACTCAGAATGGTTGCTAATGACATCAATTTCTGTGCATGATATAAAAAGATATTTGCAGAGAAAGACACAAAATGTTTAATAACTCAAGTCTCAATTTTGCCATAACCTCTACACACAACGACAGAGCAGAACCATCAATATCGCTCGCGGAGAAGATGGCTTCGATTACTGGACGGTCTCTGCTTGCCAAGGATGACATCTTTTCTTTTCTTTTTTTCTTTTTTTTTTCATCTTCACGCTAGGATAGAACGAAATATGTGTTGTGCTGAATGTAGTATGGTGTAAATCAAGGCTCTTCTTTGGCCAAATGCGGGTTTAATTTGCCCAAGGTTCATCTGCTACATTTAACACAACGGCATTAATGCTGCCGGCGGTGCAAGAGCCAACACAACTATTGGTTTCAAAATTATTGGCTTTTTATTGAAGATCTATAAGTCACTCATTTCGTGTATTTTTATACGTTAGAATAATAAAACAATGAAACCAGAAGGGGATGACCCTACATAAAAACTCAGAAATAGACCTTTAATCAAAGACGGTGCGCATGGGTGCAAGTGAAGGCAACAGATTATTTTAGAATCCTTAGAATAACTTTTGAAGATGATAGCAAGTAAGAACCTGTTGGCAAGTTAATCGCTGGTGATTAACTCGGCCGAGAATTCCTTCCAATAGCACGCTCTCGTTTTGATAATACACAAAGCGTGACTTTAAAAAAAAGATGTAAAAGATATATGAAATGCAAAATGAATACGGTCTTTCATAAAATACCAAACGCAACTCTCATAGGAGAGCAGATACATCTGCAACTGAGGGGTATTCTGCCTGGCTAATTCATACAGTCCCTCCTTTGTAGCCTTCCATATATTTAAAAAAAAATCACAATACACGTATGATTTCCATTTTGTCACATACTTTGCATCACGATCGTCAAAATAATAGACAAGTGATGTTCGTTATCCCGAAGGTTTGTTCATCCGAAAATGAAGTCAGGTTCCTTATTCCGAAGGTTCATTAATCCGAAAAAAAAAAAATGTGGGTATTAAAGGGCCTGTACAGTACTGGTTGAGGAGGGGATTCAGGTTTATAACATTCCTATAGGTGAGATAATGAGAAACCTCTTATGAAATGAGAAAAAGCATGTAATTTTAAGAAGGATTCAACGTTTATTTGATGAAAATTGGTTTTCAAATGGCCGAGATATCCCAAAAAAGTGATACTAATAAAAGGCGACATGCCACGCCTTTTATTAGGGTCTCTTTGTGTCACCTTGTTTTTGGATATCTCAGCCATTTCAAAATCGATATTCATCAAATAAACTTTTGATACCCCTTAGAATTGCATGCTCTTTGACATCTCATAGAGTGGTTTCTGAATATCTTGCATAACGTTAAAAGCTAAATCCTCACCTCAATTAGAACTGTTACAGTTCCTTTAACGAACCTTCAGTATTATGATCCTTATTTGCTTTCCGGATTTATTATCATTATTATTATTATTATTATTATTATTATTATTATTATTATTATTATTATTATTATTATTGTTATTATCATTATCATCATTATCATTACTATTATTATCATCATTATTACTTTTAGAATAACGAACCTTCGGAATAGCGAACTACATTGTATAACCAGATCACATGCAGATAGATACGGTTTCTTTTTTGTTTTCTTTTCTCCGTCTTCTAGAATGTTAGTTACTATCATCATTGCCATCATCGCTATCATTATTATTGTTATAATCACTAATGGGTATAGTGATGTGTCTTTACGCATGTGAACATGCATCAGTCACTTACCAAAGTCAAGATTAAGACACTACCACGAGCTGACAGTGTTTCCCTTGAAGAAGTCATGCTGGTGCCAAGGTGTTCTCCGGTCCTGTTTACCTACATGTGTGCTCCGTTAATTTGTTTGGTTAGGAAGAAAAGAACACGCAGATAATATAAGGGTATTAAGGGTTTTCTGCGTCATAGCACCACAATATTTATGTTTAACGTTTAATCTAAGGAAACATTTCAAATACAATACAGCTGTACTTAAAATCAAGTGCGCATTAATCCAAAAAGTGCGTGTGCTGAACTCTTTTTCATATTATCATCCTCATCTTTAGTGCGGTCGTGTATAGCGCCGTGTCAGGACACCAATGTTGTTTCACAGGGACGACACGCAGTCACTGAGAAATACATAGCAGCGTACACCTGTATTTCCCGAGAAATATTAAAGGTACTAGTATACTGTCAGTGTTGTAGAGATACGGAATATGTGAATGTGTATGTACTCACCTATACATGCATAGGCCAAATTTTATAATTCCAGGTACTATATTTGATTTTAAATGACGGGTTAGATATGCGTTGAAATCACGTAGACTGTTGGAGTTTATCGTCCTCTCACTAAATTAAATCAATCGAATAAATTTCAACAGTGCTGCTGCTGAGCACGAAACCGTCTTGGGTTTCGATCCACATTACATGACAACGCTTGATTGCTCGGGAATATGTGCTGATAGTAAACCAAAACAAACAGAATCAACTGTTATTCATTAAACATAAACCCACGAGGTCATTTTCACATCTGGATGATTTGATCATAGGATCGAGCCTAATGAATTGTAAAGCTATACGCAATGGACATATCCTCAACAATAACATTGCATTGTATGCAACAAACAAACGTTGGCGCCCTTGAATATCCTCCGATAACTAATGTTATCTTGAATTTTTCACATTGCCTTTCAATCTGATGGATTAGCGTGAAATGCACGACATGCTGCAACTACTTAACAGTAATTGATCATATAATCCCATAAAATGCCCAGCGCAAGGCTCAAGTTGAAAGTATGTATTGACTATGGGGGGACTGTAAAAGGAATATTTGACATTAAATGCGCAGCCCTGTAAAACTTTTGTATTATTCATATCCGGGAGGAAAGCCAGAATTTCTTTCGTAACTGACAATGAACGATATAATAAAATGAAGAGCTTGAATGTAAAAACAGATAAACGTCATTTTAACTTAGTTTGAGGAACGGTATATATGTATAGTTTTGGTTGAGGTGAGGATTCAGGTTTC